>NC_056431.1:78718937-78746437 GCF_018296145.1 Oncorhynchus tshawytscha
CCAAGATGGCTGAGCAGTCGGACGTGTGGTTGTCTTGTCCCATATTGTCCCATGTAAATAGTTGGTCTCATCGTTTCTTTTCGTATATATTTGTTATATTTTAATCTAAATATACTTTCCTGCATCCCGCCCCACCCAATGTGGTGAGGATCTGCTATTTTTATACATTATAACTGGAATCAGAAGCTAGCCAGCTATCTAGCTAGTAGTCACTGTTAGCCACTGCTAGCGGTCTTCACCTTTAGCTCTGTCACAAGCCAGCTTTAGCTCAGTTAATTCCTGCCAGTCTGCACAGCGCGATATCAACCCAGAGCACATGGGTCTGCTTCTCTCTACCACATCACCGGATTCCAGCCGCTCTGCATCGTTACACCGTCATCACAGCTAGCTAGCTGATACCGAGTGGCTACCGCTGGCTAACGCCTCTGTCCTGAAGCAAGCACCCATTAGCCTCGAGCTAGGCCCATCGCCCGGCTAGCCGAAGAGGTATACCCGCAAGTTTGTGGACTACAACACCTCTTTTGCCAATTGGCCTGGACCCTTAATTGCCGACACGGAGCCCCGCCGATCCATCACGACGTAATCGTCCGATGTGGTTTCAACAGGCTTTTCCATTGCGTTGTCACTGAAGACCCATCTGCTAGCCCCGGCCCGCTAGCTTTCTGAATGTCGTGCTTCCCGCTCGCCCAGCATACTAGCGACTACCGAATGGCTCCCTGACTCACCTATTGGTGTTCATTGGACCCTATGATCCCTCGGCTACACAATACCTCTATCTAATGTCAATACGCATTGTCTTCTGCTGTTTCTGTTAGTTATTGTTTTATTTCACTGTAGAGCCCCTAGTCCAGCTCAACATGTCTCAGATAGCTATTTTGTCACACACCCTACACATGGGGAGACCTCACCTGGCTTAGCTGGTGTCTCCAGAGATGCAAACTCTCTCATCATCACTCAATGCCTAGGTTTACCCCCACTGTACTCACATCCTACCATACCCTTGTCTGTACATTATGCCCTGAATCTATTCAACCACACCCAGAATTCTGCTCCTTTTATTCTCTGTTCCCAACGCACTAGACAACCAGTTCTAATAGCCTTTAGCCGTACCCTTATCCTACTCCTCCTCTGTTCCTCTGGTGATGTAGAGGTTAACCCAGGCTCTGTAGCCCCCAGTACCACACCTATTCCTCAGGTGCTCTCATTTGTTGACTTCTGTAACCTTAAAAGCCTTGGTTTCATGCATGTTAACGTCAGAAGCCTCCTCCCTAAATTCGTTTTATTCACTGCTTAAGCACACTCCGCCAACCCGGATGTCCTAGCCGTATCTGAATCCTGGCTTAGGAAGGTCATCAAAAATTCTGCAATCTACTGCAGAGACAGCCTGCAGAGTTCTGTCATACTATCCAGGTCTGTGCCCAAACAGTTTGAGCTTCTACTTTTAAAAATCCACCTTTCCAGAAATAAGTCCCTCACTGTTGCCGCTTCCTATATCCCCCTCAGCTCCCAGCTGTGCCCTGGATACCATATGTGAACTGATTGCCCCGCCCCCCCCATCTATTGTCAGAGTTCGTACTGCTAGGTGACCTAAACTGGGACATGCTTAATACCCCGGTCATCCTACAATCTATGCTAGATGCCTCAATCTCACAAAAATTATCAAGGAATTTACCAGGTACAACCCCAAATCCGTAAACACGGGCACCCTCATAGATATCATCCTAACCAACTTGCCCTCTAAATACACCTCTGCTGTTTTCAACCAGGGGCGCGCAATTCAAATAAATAATCATAAAAATTATGGATATGAAACATTTATGTACATACAAGTGTCTTCTATCGGTTAAAAGCTTAAATTCTTGTTAATCTAACTGCACTGTCTGATGTACAGTAGTCATTACAGCGAAAGCATGCCATGCTATTTGTTGATGGCGCCCCACATCAAAATATTTTTCCAACGGCACAGGTTTCATAAATTCACAAATAGCGATTAAATATTCACTTACTCTTTGAAAATCTTCCTCTGATTGGTCATCTGTTTGAATGAATGTTTACGCGCCTGCTTCTGCCTACCATCGCTCAGTCAGATACTTAGATACTTGTATGCTTGTATCCTCAGTCAGATTATATGCAACGCAGGACACGCTAGATAATATCTAGTAATATCATCAACCATGTGTAGTTAACTAGTGATTATGATTGATTGTTTTTTATAAGATAAATTTAAAACCAGCTAGCAACTTACCTTGGTTTACTGCATTCGCGTAACAGGCATTCTCCTTGTGGAATGCAACGAGAGAGAGGCAGGTCTTTATTGCGTTGGACTAGTTTACTGTAAGGTTGCAAGATTGGATCCCCCGAGCTGACAATGTGAAAATTTGTCGTTCTGCCCCTGAACAAGGCAGTTAACCCACTGTTCCTAGACCAGTTAACCCACTGTTCCTAGGCCGTCATTGAAAATAAGAATGTGTTCTTAACTGACTTGCCTAGTTAAATAAGGTGTAAAAAAAAAAGTTTTTTTTTTTAAATCGGCAAATCGGCGCCCATTCTCCTCCTGTTGAAATAGGCCATTCCGATTAATCGGTCGACCTCCTGTTGACTCATATCTGTCCCAGAGGTTAGTACAGGTGTGTACTGTAGGTAACTCCTCCTGTTGACTCATATCTGTTCCAGGATCGGGCGAAACTCCTCCTGCACGTCGAGAGCTGAGGGAGTTGACGTCATATCTGTCCAGAGAAAAAGGACCTCCTCCATATCTGATGTTGAGGATGATTACATGGACCCCAACTCACGCACGCATCAACAACTCCTCAGAGACAACTGTGTACTGTAGGTAACTCCTCCTGTTGACTCATATCCCCCAGAGGTTACAGCAGAACCCTCCTGTTGACTCCATCTCCCCAGGTGTGTACGCCCTCCTGCCACCCCACGGCCTCGGCCTAGAGCCCCTCCCACGGCAACGAGCCATCCATATCTGTCCCAGAGGTAAGGACCCCTCCTGGACTCATATCTGGGCTGTACGCCAAGGTCAACAAGCAGAGACAAGCCCTCCTGCCCATGGCCGAGGTTAGTACAGGTGAGACAGGAACCCGCCTGCTGTAGTATATTTGACATAATCAACCTTTCCTCTTAGCCTGGGTGCCTGTTCTCTTACCAAACAGACTGTAGGTAACTCCTCCTGGCACCCAGGCTACTTTCCCTCTAGTCACTTGACAGACTGATCATCTAACCTTAAGCAGCTAGCTAGGCATGCAACAGTTGGTCGCAAAATGACATGAAAATGCAAGGATATAGGATGACCCTGAGACTGATACAGGGATCTTGGATGACCCTGAGACTGATACAGGGATATAGGATGACCCTGAGACTGATACAGGAATCTAGGATGACCCTGAGACGGATACAGGGATATCCCAGAGGATGACCCTGAGACTGATAGTACAGGTGTGTCTAGGATGACCCTGAGACTGATACTGTCCCAGAGGTTAGTAGGGATACAAGATGACCTCTGAGACTGATATCTGTTCCAGAGGGATACAGGATGACCCTGAGACTGATACAGGGATATAGATGACCCTGAGACTGATACAGGGATATAGATGACCCTGAGACTGATACAGGGATATAGGATGACCCTGAGACTGATCTTCCCTTATACTATAGTAGTTATATCCTGTCTCCACATTCATTACTTCCGATCATTGGCCTTCATCCTATCCCATCCTCCCTGTGTGTGTGTGTGTGTGTGTGTGTGTCTGTGTGTGTGTGTGTGTGTGTGTGTGTGTGTGTGTGTGTGTGTGTGTGTGTGTGTGTGTGTGTGTGTGTGTGTGTGTGCCTGTTCTCTTAGCTAAACTAAGGTTTTCTGATAACGTTTTATTCAATTTAACAGAAAATAATTTCTCCTGAAGTTAGAAGTATGAAAATAATTCAACCGAGAGAGAGAGGATGACCCTGAGACTGAAAGGGTAATGTACTCTGGGGCACATTATCAGATGTCTTACTCTGGGGTACATTATCAGATGTCTTACTCTGGGACACATTATCAGATGTCTTACTCTGGGGCACATTATCAGATGTCTTACTCTGGGGCACATTATCAGATGTCTTACTCTGGGACACATTATCAGATGTCTTACTCTGGGGCACATTATCAGATGTCTTACTCTGGGGCACATTACCATGTCTTACGCTGGGACACATTATCACATGTCTTACTCTGGGACACATTATCAGATGTCTTACTCTGGGGCACATTATCAGATGTCTTACTCTGGGGCACATTATCAGATGTCTTACTCTGGGGCACATTATCAGATGTCTTACTCTGGGGCACATTATCACATGTCTTACTCTGGGACACATTATCACATGTCTTACTCTGGGACACATTATCACATGTCTTACTCTGGGACACATTATCACATGTCTTACTCTGGGACACATTATCACATGTCTTACTCTGGGACACATTATCAGAAATGGAATACTGTAATAAATACCTGTGGTCTTAACCAATCATCAATCATTGATCCATGGTCTTGACTAATCATATATATCAATCATGACCAATCATATACCATATACTATTATCATAGTGTGTAATGTATACCATTTGCATAGTGTGTGTTGTAGATCATTGTCATAGTTTGTAATGTAGATCATTACCATCAGTGTGTAATGTAGATCATTATCATAGTGTGTGTTGTAGATCATTATCATAATGTGCACTGTAGATTATTAGCATAGTGTGTACTGTAGATTATTATCATAGTGTAGACATTACCATAATGTGTAATGTAGATCATTAAGCATAGTGTGTACTGTAGATCATTATCATAGTGTGTACTGTATATCATTATCAGAGTGTGTAATGTAGATCATTATCATAGTGTGTACTGTATATCATTATCATAGTGTGTACTGTATATCATTATCATAGTGTGTAATGCAGATCATTATCATAGTGTACACTGTATATCATTATCGTAGTGTGTACTGTATATCATTATCGTAGTATGTACTCTATATCATTATCGTAGTGTGTACTCTATATCATTATCGTAGTGTGTACTGTAGATCATTATCATAGTGTGTACTGTAGATCATTATCGTAGTGTGTAATGTATAGCATTATCATAGTGTAGACAATTATCATAATGTGTACTGTATATCATTATTGTAGTGTGTAATGTAGAGCATTATCATAGTGTAGATCATTTCCATAGTGTGTACTGTAGATCATTATCATAGTGTAGATAATTACCATAGTGTGGTCTGTATATCATTATCATAGTGTATATCATTATAATAGTACTGTAGATCATTATCATAGCATGTGTAATGTATAGATCATTATCATAGTGTAGATCCTTAATTATCATATCATAGTGTGTAATGTAGATCAGTATCATAGTGTGTAATGTAGATCATTGTCATAGTGTAGATCATTATCATAATGTAATGTAGATCATTATCATAGTGTGTACTGTAGATCATTACCGTAGTGTGTACTGTAGATCATTATCATAATGCATACTGTATATCATTATTGTAGTGTGTACTGTAGAGCATTATCATAGTGTAGATAATTACCATAGTGTGTAATGTATATCATTATAATAGTGTGTACTGTAGATTATTATCATAGTGTGCTGTAGATTATTATCATAGCATGTACTGTAGATCATTATCACAGTTTGACTGTAGATCATTATCATAGTGTAGATCCTTACTGTAGTGTGTACTGTAGATCATTATCATAGTGTGTAATGTAGATCAGTATCACAGTGTGTAATGTAGATACATTATCATAGTGTAGATCATTATCATAGTGTGTACTGTAGATCATTATCATAGTGTGTAATGTAGATCATTATCATAGTGTGTAATGTAGATCAGTATCATAGTGTGTACTGTAGATCATTATCATAGTGTGTAATGTAGATCATTATCATAGTGTGTACTGTAGATCATTATCGTAGTGTGTACTGTAGATCATTATCATAGTGTGTAATGTAGATCATAGTGTGTACTGTAGATCATTATCATAGTGTGTAGTGTAGATCATTATCATAGTGTGTACTGTAGATCATTATCATAGTGTGTACTGTAGATCATTATCATAGTGTGTACTGTAGATCATTATCATAGTGTGTAGTGTAGATCATTATCATAGTGCGTACTGTAGATCAGTATCATAGTGTGTAATGTAGATCAGTATCGTAGTGTGTATTGTAGATCATTATCATAGTGTACTGTAGATCATTATCATAGTGTGTAATGTAGATCATTATCATAGTGTGTACTGTAGATCATTATCATAGTGTGTAGTGTAGATCATTATCATAGTGTGTAATGTAGATCATTATCATAGTGTGTACTGTAGATCATTATCATAGTGTGTACTGTAGATCATTATCATAGTGTGTATTGTAGATCATTATCATAGTGTGTAATGTAGATCAGTATCACAGTGTGTATGTAGATCATTATCACAGTGTGTAATGTAGATCAGTATCATAGTGTGTAATGTAGATCAGTATCATAGTGTGTACTGTAGATCATTATCGTAGTGTGTACTGTAGATCAGTATCATAGTGTGTACTGTAGATCATTATCATAGTGTGTACTGTAGATCATTATCATAGTGTGTACTGTAGATCATTATCGTAGTGTGTAATGTAGATCATTATCATAGTGTGTACTGTAGATCATTACCACAGTGTGTAATGTAGATCAGTATCATAGTGTGTATTGTAGATCATTATCATAGTGTGTAATGTAGATCAGTATCATAGTGTGTAATGTAGATCAGTATCATAGTGTGTAATGTAGATCAGTATCATAGTGTGTAATGTAGATCAGTATCATAGTGTGTATTGTAGATCATTAAAAGCAGTTGAAATTCCATTTCAGTATCATAAACCTGGTTTAAATCCCCTCATGTTCATGTCTCCTAGTCATTATCATGTCCCCTGTCCCCTCTGTTCATGTCTCATAGTCCTCACATGTCCCCTCAGTATCATGTCTCCTAGTCCTCACATGTCCCCTAGTCCCCTCTGTTCATGTCTCAGTATCATATGTCCCCTACTCCCCTCTGTTCATGTATCCTAGTCCTCATGTCCCCCGCCTCCCCTCTGTTCATGTCTCCTAGTCCTCAGATCCCCTTCCCCTCTGTTCATGTCTCCTAGTCCTCATCCCCTAGTCCCCTCTGTTCATGTCTCCTAGTCCTCACATGTCAGTATCATAGTGTGTAATGTATCCTCCCCATCTGTTCATGTCCCCTCCTCCCCTCTGTTCATGTCTCCTAGTCCTCACATGTCCCCTCAGTCTGTTCATGTCTCCTAGTATCACATGTCCCCTCCTCTCCTCTGTTCATGTCCCCTCCAGTGTTCATGTCTCAGTATCATGTCCCCTCCTCCCCTCTGTTCATTATCCCCTCTGTTCATGTCTCATTATCATATGTCCCCTACTCCCCTCTGTTCATTATCATAGTGTCAATGTCCCCTCAGTATCTGTTCATGTCTTATCCTCACATGTCCCCGCCTAATGTCTGTTCATGTCTCATAGTCCTACATGTCCCCCTATCATCTGTTCATGTCTCCTAGTCCTATCATAGTCCCCTCCTCCCCTCTGTTCATGTCTCCATAGTCCTCAATGTCCCCTCCTCCCCTCTGTTCATGTCCCCTACTCCCCTCTGTTCATGTCCCCTAGTCCTCACAAGCAGTGTCCCCTCCTCCCCTCTGTTCATGTCCCCTATAGTCCTTGTCCCCTCCTCCCCCTGTTCATGTCCCCTAGTCCTCATGTCCCCTACTCCCCTCTGTTCATGTCCCCTCCTCCCCTCTGTTCATGTCTCCTAGTCCTCACATGTCCCCTCCTCCCCTCTGTTCATGTCTCCTAGTCCTCACATGTCCCCTCCTCCCTCTGTTCATGTCTCCTACTCCCCTCTGTTCATGTCCCCTAGTCCTCACATGTCCCCTCTCCCCTCTGTTCATGTCCCCTCCTCCCCTCTGTTCATGTCCCCTACTCCCCTCTGTTCATGTCCCCTCCTCCCCTCTTTCATGTCTCCTAGTCCCCTCTGTTCATGTCTCCCTCTCCCCTCTGTTCATGTCTCCTAGTCCTCACATGTCCCCTACTCCCCTCTGTTCATGTCTCCTAGTCCTCCCCCTCCTCCCCTCTGTTCTGTCCCCTACTCCCCTCTGTTCATGTCTCCTAGTCCTCCATGTCTCCTAGTCCTCACATGTCTCCCCTCACATGTCCCCTAGTCCCCTCTGTTCATGTCTCCTAGTCCTCACATGTATCCTAGTCCTCACATGTCTCCTAGTCCTCACATGTCTCCCCCTAGTTCATGTCTCCTAGTCCTCACATGTCCCCTAGTCCCCTGTGTTCATGTCTCCTAGTCCTCACATGTCCCCTAGTCCCCTATGTTCATGTCTCCTAGTCCTCACATGTCTCCTAGTCCTCACATGTCTCCTAGTCCTCACATGTCTCCTAGTCCTCACATGTCCCCTAGTCCTCACATGTCTCCTAGTCCCCACATGTCTCCTAGTCCTCACATGTCTCCTAGTCCTCACATGTCTCCTAGTCCTCACATGTCTCCTAGTCCTCACATGTCTCTCTAGTCCTCACATGTCCCCTAGTCCTCACATGTCTCCTAGTCCCCACATGTCTCCTAGTCCTCACATGTCTCCTAGTCCCCACATGTCTCCTAGTCCTCACATGTCTCCTAGTCCTCACATGTCTCCTAGTCCTCACATGTCTCCTAGTCCTCACATGTCTCCTAGTCCTCACATGTCTCCTCCTCGCTGCTCTACAAACCAGTGGTGTTGCCATCTTCCAAATCATTCTAGAAATCAATAGATGGAGGAGGAAAGCTTTTAGTGTTGGTTGGGTGAGCAGAGCAGAGCAGAGCGGAGAGCAGAGGAGTGGTTTTCCTGTTAATGAATCAACCATTCTGCTTAATGACTGCTGCTACGCCAGGCAGTAGGAGGGATGGAGGCAGGCAGGCAGGGAGGGAGGGAGGGAGGGAGGGATGGATGGAGGCAGGGAGGGAGGCAGGGAGGCAGGGAGGGAGGGAGGCAGGGAGGGAGGCAGGGAGGGAGGGGGAGGGATGGAGGCAGGCAGGCAGGGAGGGAGGCAGGGCGGGAGGCAGGGAGGGAGGCAGGCAGGCAGGGAGGGAGGGATGGAGACAGGGAGGGAGGCAGGGAGGGAGGGAGAGAGGGAGGCAGGGAGGGAGGGAGGGAGGGAGGCAGGCAGGGAGGGAGGGAGGGATGGAGGCAGGGAGGGAGGCAGGGAGGGAGGCAGGCAGGGAGGGAGGCAGGGAGAGAGGCAGGGAGGGAGGGATGGAGGGAGGCAGGGAGGGAGGGAGGGATGGAGGCAGGGAGGGAGGGATGGAGGCAGGGAGGGAGGGATGGAGGCAGGCAGGCAGGGAGGGAGGGATGGAGGCAGGGAGGGAGGGAGAGAGGGAGGGAGAGAGGCAGGGAGGGAGGGAGTGTAAGGGGGGAGGGAGGGAGGGAGGGGAGGGAGAGTAAGGGGGGAGGAGGGAGGGAGGGGGGGGAGCTAGGCAGGGAGGGAGGGTGGGAGGGAGAGTAAGGGGGAGGAGCTAGGCAGGGAGGGATGGTGGGGTAGAGGAGAGGGAGGTAAGTAGGAAGGTAGGCAGGCAGAGAAAGAGGCAGGTAGGGGAGCAGAGAGACAGACAGATAGACATGCAGGGAGGGAGGGATGGAGAAAGTTAAGCAGGCAGGAAAACAGGCGGAATGCCAGAGCTTCCAGAAGATGCTCCTTATAAGTGTTCCTACATCCCACAGGCGTTTCATTTGGGCAGCAACCACACACACACACATACCTCCCTGCTCTAGGTAATTAGAGCAAAACTGAGGAGGACCTTATACACTGGAGGGGAATGCCGACCATGTAACAGGAAGATACAGAGGGAGGGAGGGAGGGGACAGGGAAGAGAGAACAGGAGGGAGGGAGGGAGGGAGGGAGGGAGGTAGAGGACAGGGAAGAGAGAACAGGAGGGAGGGAGGAAGGGAGGTAGAGGACAGGGAAGAGAGAACAGGAGGGAGGGAGGGGGAGGTAGAGGACAGGGAAGAGAGAACAGGAGGGAGGGAGGGAGGGAGGGAGGGAGGGGGAGGGAGGGAGGAGGGAGGGAGGGAGGGAGGGAGGGAGGGAGGGAGGGGAGAGAGGGAGGGAAGAGAGATCAGGAGGAGAGGAGGGATGGAGGGAGAGGAGGAGGAGAGGGAGGATGGAGAGATGGAAGGGAGGGAGGAGAGGAGGGATGGAGAACAGGAGGGAGGGAGGAAGGATGTAGAGGAGAGGAAGAGAGAACAGGAGGGAGGGAGGGAGGGAGGTAGAGGAGGAAGAGGAAGGGAGGGAGGGATGGAGGGAGGTAGAGGAGGGAAGAGGAACAGGAGGGAGGGGGAGAGGAGGAGAGGGAAGGGCATGGGATAGAGGGGGATGAGGAGAGGAAGGGATGGAGGAGAGAGGAGGAGAGGGAGGGATGGAGGGATGGAAGGGAGAGGAGGAAAGGAAGGGAGGAGGGATGGAGAGGGGAGAGGAGGGATGTAGGGAGAGGAGATGGATGGAGGGGAGAGGAGGAGAGGGAGGGATGGAGGGGAGAGGAGGAGAGGAAGGGATGGAGGGAGGAGGAGAGGGAGGGATGGAGGGGAGAGGAGGAGAGGAAGGGATGGAGGGGAGAGGAGGAGAGGAAGGGATGGAGGGATGGGGAGAGGAGGAGAGGAAGGGATGGAGGGGAGAGGAGGAGGAGAGGAAGGGAAGGAGGGATGGAGGGGAGAGGAGGAAGGAAGGGCAGGAGGGATGGAGGGAGAGGAGGAGAGGAAGGGATGGAGGGGAGAGGAGGAGAGGAAGGGATGGAGGGGAGAGGAGGAGGAGAGGGAGGGATGGAGGGGAGGGAGGAGAGGGAGGGATGGAGGGGAGGAGGAGAGGAAGGGATGGAGGGGAGAGGAGGAGAGGAAGGGATGGAGGGGAGAGGAGGGAGAGGAGGGAGGGAGGGATGGAGGGGAGAGGAGGAGAGGAAGGGATGGAGGGGAGAGGAGGAGAGGAAGGGATGGAGGGATGGAGGGGAGAGGAGGAGAGGAAGGGATGGAGGGGAGGGAGGAGAGGGAGGGATGGGGGAGAGGAGGAGAGGGAGGGATGGGGGAGAGGAGGAGAGGAAGGGCAGGAGGGATGGAGAGGAGAGGAGGAGGGAAGGGATGGGGGAGAGGAGGAGAGGAAGGGCAGGAGGGATGGAGGGGAGAGGAGGAGAGGAAGGGATGGAGGGGAGAGGAGGAGGAGAGGGAGGGATGGGGGGAGAGGAGGAGAGGAAGGGCAGGAGGGATGGAGGGGAGAGGAGGAGGAAGGGATGGAGGGAGAGGAGGAGAGGGAGGGATGGAGGGAGAGGAGGAGAGGAAGAGAGAGGAGGAGAGGAAGGGATGAGAGATGGAGGGGAGAGGAGGAAGGGAAGGGATGGAGGGGAAAGGAGGAGAGGGAGGGATGGGGGAGAGGAGGAGAGGAAGGGTAGGAGGGATGGAGGGGAGAAAGGGCAGGAGGGATGGAGGGGAGAGGAGGAGAGGGAGGGATGGAGAGGAGGAGAGGAAGGGATGGAGGGGATGAGGAGGAGGGAAGGGATGGAGAGGAGGAGAGGGAGAGGGAGGGATGGATGGGAGAGGAGGAGAGGAAGGGCAGGAGGGATGGAGGGGAGAGGAGGAGAGGAAGGGATGGGGGGAGAGGAGGAGGGGAAAGGCAGGAGGGATGGAGGGGAGAGGAGGAGAGGAGGGATGGAAGGGAGGGAGGAGAGGGAGGGATGGGGGAGAGGAGGAGAGGAAGGGCAGGAGGGATGGAGGGGAGAGGAGGAGAGGAAGGGATGGAGGGGAGAGGAGGAGAGGGAGGGATGGAGGGGAGAGGAGGAGAGGGAGGGATGGGGAGAGGAGGAGAGGGAGGGATGGGGGGAGAGGAGGAGAGGGAGGGATGGGGGAGAGGAGGAGAGGAAGGGAGGAGGGATGGAGGGGAGAGGAGGAGAGGAATGGATGGAGGGGAGAGAGGAGGAGAGGGAGGGATGGGGGAGAGGAGGAGAGGGAGGGATGGAGGGGAGAGGAGGAGAGGGAGGGATGGAGGGGAGAGGAGGAGAGGGAGGGATGGGGGAGAGGAGGAGAGGAAGGGATGGAGGGAGAGGAGGAGAGGGAGGGATGGGAGGAGAGGAAGGGATCCTTTCAGGAGGAGAGGGAGGGATGGGGGAGAGGAGGAAGGAAGGGCTTCCTTTCATGGAGGGGAGAGTTCCTTTCAGGAACTTCCTGGGGGGAGAGGAGGAGATTGAACTTCCTCTAGGGGAGAGGAGAACTTCCTCCTTCCTGTCATTGAACTTCCTCTCTTCCTTTCATTGAACTTCCTCCCTTCCTTTCAGGAGAACTTCCTCCCTTCCTGTCATTGAACTTCCTCTCTTCCTGGAGGGGATTGAACTTCCTCCCTTCCTGTCATTGGAGGACTTCCTGGGGGAGAGGTCAGGAACTTCCTCCCTGGGGGATTGAACTTCCTCCTTCCTGTCATTGAGGAGGAGAGGAGAACTTCCTCTGGGGAGAGGAGGAGAGGGAGGGATGGTTCATCAACTTCCTCTCTTCCTTTCATTGAACTTCCTCTCTTCCTGTCATTGAACTTCCTCTCTTCCTGTCATTGAACTTCCTCTCTTCCTGTCATTGAACTTCCTCTCTTCCTGTCATTGAACTTCCTCTCTTCCTGTCATTGAACTTCCTCTCTTCCTGTCATTGAACTTCCTCCCTTCCTGTCATTGAACTTCCTCTCTTCCTGTCATTGAACTTCCTCTCTTCCTGTCATTGAACTTCCTCTCTTCCTGTCATTGAACTTCCTCTCTTCTCTTTCAATAGCTTATTTCTCTTCCTGTCTCCCCCCTCCGTTCTCTTTCATTCTCCTTTCATTCTTTAGGATTTACGCCTCTCATATCTGCTCAGGAACTTCTTCAAACCTCATTGAAAATACAGTGCACATACTGTAAAGGAGATGTGAGCACACACACACACACACACACACACACACACACACACACACACACACACACACACACACACACACTTGAATCTCTCATTTGGTGTTAAATTCTCTATAGCTGCATCTTGTATCTTAGCAACAGGTCTGAGAGACATTGTGTTTGTGTGAGTAGGATTAGGGTTAAGGGTTAGGGGTTAAGGGTTAGGGGTTAATGATTAGGGGTTAAGGATTAGGGGTTAAGGGTTAGGGGTTAAGGGTCAGGGGTTAATGGTTATCCCTTCCTGATTAGGGGTTAAGGGTTAGGGGTTAATGATTAGGGTTAAGGATTAGGGGTTAATGGTTATTGATTAGGGGTTAGGGGTTAAGGGTTAGGTGGTTAATGGTTATGGATTAGGGGTTAAGCATTATGGGTTAAGGGTTAGGTGGTTAATGGTTAAGGATTAGGGTTAAGGATTAGGGGTTAAGGGTTAAGTGGTTAATGGTTAAGGGTTAGGGGTTAATGGTTAAGGATTAGGGTTAAGGGTTAGTGGTTAATGGTTAAGGGTTAGGGGTTAATGGTTAAGGATTAGGTGGTTAATGGTTAAGGGTTAGGGGTTAAGGGTTAGGGGTTAATGGTTAAGGATTAGGGTTAAGGGTTAGGTGGTTAATGGTTAAGGGTTAGGGGTTAAGGGTTAAGGATTAGGTGGTTAATGGTTAAGGATTAGGGGTTAAGTGTTAGGTGGTTAATGGTTAAGGATTAGGGGTTAAGGGTTAGGTGGTTAATGGTTAAGGATTAGGGGTTAAGGGTTAAGGATTAGGGGTTAAGGGTTAAGGGTTAGGGGTTAATGGTTAAGGATTAGGGGTTAATGGTTAAGGATTAGGGGTTAAGGATTAGGTGGTTAATGGTTAAGGATTAGGTGGTTAATGGTTAGGATTAGGGTTAAGTGTTAGGTGGTTAATGGTTAAGGTTAGGGTTAAGGGTTAGGTGGTTAATGGTTAAGGGTTAGGGGTTAAGGGTTAGGTGGTTAATGGTTAAGGATTAGGGGTTAAGGGTTAGGTGGTTAATGGTTAAGGATTAGGGGTTAAGGGTTAGGTGGTTAATGGTTAGGTGGTTAATGGTTAAGGGTTAGGGGTTAAGGATTAGGGGTTAAGGGTTAAGGATTAGGGGTTAAGGGTTACGGATTAGGGGTTAAGGATTAGGGGTTAATGGTTAAGGATTAGGGGTTAAGGATTAGGGGTTAGGGGCCAGGGGTTAAGGGTTAGGGGTTAAGGATTAGGGGTTAGGGGCCAGGGGTTAAGGGTTAGGGGTTAAAACGAGTACTGTACAGCTGGTTCAATAAGAGCTGGTTTAAATAGGTGGGATTGGTATTCTACACATAGTTGCCATTCTAGATGAACTGAGTGGAATGGAGAGATGTGGGATGGAGAGATGTGGGATGGAGAGATGTGGAATGGAGAGATGTGGGATGGAGAGATGTGGGATGGAGAGATGTGGGATGGAGAGATGTGGGATGGAGAGATGATGGGATGGAGAGATGTGGAATGGAGAGATGTGGGATGGAGAGATGTGGAATGGAGAGATGTGGGATGGAGAGATGTGGGATGGAGAGATGTGGAATGGAGAGATGTGGGATGGAGAGATGTGGGATGGAGAGATGTGGAATGGAGAGATGTGGGATGGAGAGATGTGGAATGGAGAGATGTGGAATGGAGAGATGTGGGATGGAGAGATGTGGAATGGAGAGATGTGGGATGGAGAGATGTGGAATGGAGAGATGTGGGATGGAGAGATGTGGGATGGAGAGATGTGGGATGGAGAGATGTGGGATGGAGAGATGTGGAATGGAGAGATGTGGAATGGAGAGATGTGGGATGGAGAGATGTGGAATGGAGAGATGTGGGATGGAGAGATGTGGAATGGAGAGATGTGGGATGGAGAGATGTGGGATGGAGAGATGTGGGATGATGGAGAGATGTGGGATGGAGAGATGTGGGATGGAGAGATGTGGGATGGAGAGATGTGGGATGGAGAGATGTGGGATGGAGAGATGTTCCTGCAGATTGATTCCCCCCTCCTCTCCTATTGTTTCTATAAGAGGTGCAGTTCCTGCAGATTGATTCCCCCTCCTCTCCTATTGTTTCTATAAGAGGTGCAGTTCCTGCAGATTGATTCCCCCTCTCCTCTCCTATTGTTTCTATAAGAGGTGCAGTTCCTGCAGATTGATTCCCCCTCCTCCCTATTGTTTCTATAAGAGGTGCAGTTCCCGCAGATTGATTCCCCCCTCCTCTCCTATTGTTTCTATGACTTTAAAAAGAAACGTGAACCTCAGCAACTACCAATTTAAAACAGTTCTGTTGGAATGAGGTTTGTGCGGTAGGATACGGGCTCATTACATTACCATATTGGCTAGTTGCCCTGTCAATGTTGATCTTCTCAGACCATTTTACAATGATATTTATAACTTCATGTATATGATCACGCCTGGTAGTAAATCATGTGTTCTATTACTTGTGAGGCACAGATTAAATCAATTAGCCTTTAATTGTATTTTCCTGAAATGGATGGTGCCTGTATCTGATGGTCAGTCTCAGCGGAGGGAGGGAGGGTGAGAGGCAACCTCTCTCCGCTGCTCTCTCTCTCACCCTCCCTCCGCTGAGACTGACCATCAGATACAGGCAGCTCAGCTCCTCCCATAGCTCTTCCTCCCCCAGCTCTTCCTCCCCAGCTCTTCCTCCCCAGCTCTTCCTCCCCCAGCTCTTCCTCCCCAGCTCTTCCTCCCCCAGCTCTTCCTCCCCAGCTCTTCCTCCCCCAGCTCTTCCTCCCCCAGCTCTTCCTCCCCCAGCTCTTCCTCTCTCAGCTCTTCCTCCCCCAGCTCTTCCTCTCTGCAGCTCTTCCTCTCTCAGCTCTTCCTCCCTCAGCTCTTCCTCCCCCAGCTCTTCCTCCCCCAGCTCTTCCTCTCTCAGCTCTTCCTCCCCAGCTCTTCCTCTCTCAGCTCTTCCTCCCCAGCTCTTCCTCCCCCAGCTCTTCCTCTCTCAGCTCTTCCTCCCCCAGCTCTTCCTCTCTCAGCTCTTCCTCCCCCAGCTCTTCCTCCCTCAGCTCTTCCTCCCCCCAGCTCTTCCTCCCCCAGCTCTTCCTCCCCCAGCTCTTCCTCTCTCAGCTCTTCCTCCCCCAGCTCTTCCTCTCTCAGCTCTTCCTCCCCAGCTCTTCCTCCCCCCAGCGCTTCCTCTCTCAGCTCTTCCTCCCCCAGCTCTTCCTCTCTCAGCTCTTCCTCCCCCAGCTCTTCCTCCCCCAGCTCTTCCTCTCTCAGCTCTTCCTCCCCCAGCTCTTCCTCTCTCAGCTCTTCCTCTCTCAGCTCTTCCTCTCTCAGCTCTTCCTCTCTCAGCTATTCCTCCCCCAGCTCTTCCTCTCTCAGCTCTTCCTCTCTCAGCTCTTCCTCCCCCAGCTCTTCCTCTCTCAGCTCTTCCTCCCCAGCTCTTCCTCTCTCAGCTCTTCCTCCCCCAGCTCTTCCTCTCTCAGCTCTTCCTCCCCCAGCTCTTCCTCTCTCAGCTCTTCCTCCCCCAGCTCTTCCTCTCTCAGCTCTTCCTCCCCCAGCTCTTCCTCTCTCAGCTCTTCCTCTCTCAGCTCTTCCTCTCTCAGCTCTTCCTCTCTCAGCTCTTCCTCTCTCAGCTCTTCCTCCCCCAGCTCTTCCTCTCTCAGCTCTTCCTCTCTCAGCTCTTCCTCTCTCAGCTCTTCCTCTCTCAGCTATTCCTCCCCCAGCTCTTCCTCTCTCAGCTCTTCCTCTCTCAGCTCTTCCTCTCTCAGCTCTTCCTCTCTCAGCTATTCCTCCCCCAGCTCTTCCTCTCTCAGCTATTCCTCTCTCAGCTCTTCCTCCCCAGCTCTTCCTCTCTCAGCTATTCCTCCCCCAGCTATTCCTCTCTCAGCTCTTCCTCTCTCAGCTCTTCCTCCCTCAGTTCTTCCTCTCTCAGCTATTCCTCCCCCAGCTCTTCCTCTCTCAGCTATTCCTCCCCCAGCTATTCCTCCCCAGCTCTTCCTCTCTCAGCTCTTCCTCCCTCAGTTCTTCCTCTCTCAGCTCTTCCTCCCCCAGCTCTTCCTCTCTCAGCTCTTCCTCCCCCAGCTCTTCCTCCCTCAGTTCTTCCTCTCTCAGCTCTTCCTCCCCAGCTCTTCCTCCCTCAGTTCTTCCTCTCTCAGCTCTTCCTCTCTCAGCTCTTCCTCCCTCAGCTCTTCCTCCCCCAGCTCTTCCTCTCTCAGCTCTTCCTCTCTCAGCTCTTCCTCTCTCAGCTCTTCCTCTCTCAGCTCTTCCTCTCTCAGCTCTTCCTCTCTCAGCTCTTCCTCTCTCAGCTCTTCCTCCCCCAGCCCTTCCTCTCTCAGCTCTTCCTCTCTCAGCTCTTCCTCTCTCAGCTCTTCCTCTCTCAGCTCTTCCTCTCTCAGCTCTTCCTCTCTCAGCTCTTCCTCTCTCAGCTCTTCCTCTACAGCTCTTCCTCCCCCAGCTCTTCCTCTCTCAGCTCTTCCTCCCCCAGCTCTTCCTCTCTCAGCTCTTCCTCCCCCAGCTATTCCTCCGTGACCGCTGGGTAGGAGGAGTTTGTACCTTTAGACACATGAAATGGATAGACCCCATCCCTTCTATTCAGGGAGATGGATAGACCCCATCCCTTCTATTCAGGGAGATGGATAGACCCCATGCCTTCTATTCAGGGAGATGGATAGACCCCATGCCTTCTATTCAGGGAGATGGATAGACCCCATGCCTTCTATTCAGGGAGATGGATAGACCCCATGCCTTCTATTCAGGGAGATGGATAGACCCCATGCCTTCTATTCAGGGAGATGGATAGACCCCATGTGCCTTCTATTCAGGGAGATGGATAGACCCCATGCCTTCTATTCTATAAGGGAGATGGATAGACCCCATGCCTTCTATTCAGGGAGATGGATAGACCCCATGCCTTCTATTCAGGGAGATGGATAGACCCCATGCCTTCTATTCAGGGAGATGGATAGACCCCATGCCTTCTATTCAGGGAGATGGATAGACCCCATGCCTTCTATTCAGGGAGATGGATAGACCCCATGCCTTCTATTCAGGGAGATGGATAGACCCTATTCAGGGAGATGGATAGACCCCATGCCATCTATTCAGGGAGATGGATAGACCCCATGCCTTCTATTCAGGGAGATGGATAGACCCCATGCCTTCTATTCAGGGAGATGGATAGACCCCATGCCTTCTATTCAGGGAGATGGATAGACCCCATGCCTTCTATTCAGGGAGATGGATAGACCCCATGCCTTCTATTCAGGGAGATGGATAGACCCCATGCCTTCTATTCAGGGAGAGGATGGATCCCATAGCTCTTCCTCCCCCATGCCTTCTATTCAGGGAGATGGATAGACCCCATGCCTTCTATTCAGGGAGATGGATAGACCCCATGCCTTCTATTCAGGGAGAGGGATTCCTCCCCCATGCCTTCTATTCAGGGAGATGGATAGACCCCATGCCTTCTATTCAGGGAGATGGATAGACCCCATGCCTTCTATTCAGGGAGATGGATAGACCCCATCCCTTCTATTCAGGGAGATGGATAGACCCCATGCCTTCTATTCAGGGAGATGGATAGACCCCATGCCTTCTATTCAGGGAGATGGATAGACCCCATCCCTTCTATTCAGGGAGATGGATAGACCCCATCCCTTCTATTCAGGGAGATGGATAGACCCCATGCCTTCTATTCAGGGAGATGGATAGACCCCATGCCTTCTATTCAGGGAGATGGATAGACCCCATGCCTTCTATTCAGGGAGATGGATAGACCCCATCCCTTCTATTCAGGGAGATGGATAGACCCCATGCCTTCTATTCAGGGAGATGGATAGACCCCATGCCTTCTATTCAGGGAGATGGATAGACCCCATGCCTTCTATTCAGGGAGATGGATAGACCCCATGCCTTCTATTCAGGGAGATGGATAGACCCCATGCCTTCTATTCAGGGAGATGGATCCTCCCCATCCCTTCTATTCAGGGAGATGGATAGACCCCATGCCTTCTATTCAGGGAGATGGATAGACCCCATGCCTTCTATTCAGGGAGATGGATAGACCCCATCCCTTCTATTCAGGGAGATGGATAGACCCCATCCCTTCTATTCAGGGAGATGGATAGACCCCATGCCTTCTATTCAGGGAGATGGATAGACCCCATGCCTTCTATTCAGGGAGATGGATAGACCCCATGCCTTCTATTCAGGGAGATGGATAGACCCCATCCCTTCTATTCAGGGAGATGGATAGACCCCATGCCTTCTATTCAGGGAGATGGATAGACCCCATGCCTTCTATTCAGGGAGATGGATAGACCCCATGCCTTCTATTCAGGGAGATGGATAGACCCCATGCCTTCTATTCAGGGAGATGGATAGACCCCATCCCTTCTATTCAGGGAGATGGATAGACCCCATCCCTTCTATTCAGGGAGATGGATAGACCCCATCCCTTCTATTCAGGGAGATGGATAGACCCCTTGCCTTCTTTTCGGGGAGATGAATAGACAGCATGTCTGTAGAGAAGAAGAGACTGGGGACTAGTGAACCCATAGCCCAGGCATATGTGAGAAATGAGTCTCATAGGCTACTCACATGATGCAGCTTGTAGTATCGTAGACCCAACTACTACAGGCCATGTTTTAGGGTTATTGGGCTGTCCTCCTGACCCCCTCTCCTCTGTCCAGACCCCCTGTATTCAGCCCCTGACCCCCTCTCCTCTGTCCATCCCCTGACCCTCTCTTCTCTGTCCAGAACCCCTGTATTCAGCCCCTGACCCCCTCTCCTCTGTCTACCCCCTGACCCCCTCTCCTCTGTCCAGCCCCTGACCCCCTCTCCTCTGTCCAGCCCCTGACCCCCTCTCCTCTTTCCAGCCCCTGACCCCTCTCCTCTGTCCAGCCCCTGACCCCCTCTATCCAGCCGCTGACCCCCTCTCCTCTATCCAGCCCCCTCTATCCACCCCCTGTACTCAGCCCCTGACATCCTCTAGTGTTATGATGGAGTTTGTGGACGCTCTAATTAAACATTGACAGTGTTATTCATTTGGACGAGGCGGTGTGTGGTGTGTGTGTGTGTGTGTGTGTGTGTGTGTGTGTGTGTGTGTGTGTGTGTGTGTGTGTGTGTGTGTGTGTGTGTGTGTGTGTGTGTGTGTGTGTGTGTGTGTTTTATTAATTTGGTCAGTGAGGTGTGCGCTCAGTCAAAATGGCACCTCTAATTATGTTCCCTGGGATTAGCTGATAGATTTCTGCTGCAGACATACTTTCTCCTCCCTCCCTCCTCCCTCCCTCCCTCCCTCCCTCCCTCCCTCCCTCCCTCCCTCCCTCCCTCTCATATCGTCTGGTCTGCGAATACCTTGATGGACAATAGGCTGCAGGGCAGGCAGACATGAAGACTAGTGACAGAGCAAGAGAGAACAGAGGGTTTAAAAGAACACGAGCCACAGGGTGTTCTCTACGGATGGCCATGCTTTCCTCCTGGTTACCCCAACCTCGGACAACAGCTCCAACTCCAAGATTGGAATGCTGCCGCGGTCATCCCCCTCTTCAAAGGGGGTGACACTCTTGACCCAAACTGTTACAGACCTATATCCATCCTACCCTGCCTATCTAAGGTCTTCGAAAGCCAAGTTAATAAACAGACCACTGACCATTTCGAATCCCACCGTACCTTCTCCGCTGTGCCATCTGGTTTCAGAGCTGGTCATGGGTGCACCTTAGCCACGCTCAAGGTCCTAAACGTCATCATAACCGCCATCGACAGCCTTGGTTTCTCAAATGACTGCCTCGCCTGGTTCACCAACTACTTCTCTGATAGAGTTCAGTGTGTCAAATCGGAGGGCCTGTTGTCAAGGACCTCTGGCAGTCTCTATGGGGGTGCCACAGGGTTCAATTCTCGGGCCGACTCTCTTCTCTGTATATATCGATGATGTCGCTCTCGCTGCTGGTGAGTCTCTGATCCACCTCTACGCAGACGACACCATTCTGTATACTTCTACCTCCAAACGGGCTTCAATGCCATACAACACTCCTTCAACTGCTCTTAAATTCAAGTAAAACCAAATGCATGCTCTTCAACCGATCTCTGCCCGCACCCGCCCACCAGTCTAGCATCACTACTCTGGACGGTTCTGACTTAGAATATGTGGACAACTATAAATACCTAGGTGTCTGGTTAGACTATAAACTCTCCTTCCAGACTCACATTAAGTATCTCCAATCCAAAATTAAATCTAGAATCGGCTTCTTATTTCGCAACAAAGCATCCTTCACTCATGCTGCCAAACATACCCTCGTAAAACGGACTATCCTACTGATCCTCGACTTTGGTGATGTCATTTATAAAATAGCCTCCAACACTCTATTCAACAAACTGGATGCAGTCTATCACAGTGCCATCCGTTTTGTCACCAAAGCCCCATATACTACCCACCATTGCGACCTGTACGCTCTCGTTGGCTGGCCCTCGCTTCATACTCGTCGCCAGACCCACTGGCTCCAGGTCATCTATAATTCTTTGCTAGCTAAAGCCCTGCCTTATCTCAGCTCACTGGTCACCATAGCAACACCCACCCGTAGCACGCACTCCAGCAGGTACAGTGGGGCAAAAAAGTATTTAGTCAGCCACCAATTGTGCAAGTTCTCCCACTTAAAAAGATGAGAGAGGCCTGTAATTTTCATCATAGGTACACTTCAACTATGACAGACAAAATGAAAAAAAAAATCCAGGAAATCACATTGTAGGATTTTTAATGAATTTATGAACCTGTAAACAGCCCATCTGTAAACAGCCCATCTGTAAATAGCCCATCTGTAAACAGCCCATCTGTAAACAGCCCATCTGTAAACAGCCCATCTGTAAACAGCCCATCTGTAAACAGCCCATCTGTAAACAGCCCATCTGTAAACATCCCATCTGTAAACAGCCCCACCTCATCCCCATATTGTTTTATTTACTTTTCTACTCTTTTGCACACCAGTATTTCTACTTGCACATCATCATCTGCTCATCTATCACTCCAGTGTTTAATTGCTAAATTGTAATTACTTTGCCACTATGGCCTATTTATTGCCTTAACTCCCTAATCTTACTCCATCTGCACACACTGTATATACATTTTTCTATTGTGTTATTGACTGTACGATTGTTTTTTTCATGTGTAACTCTGTTTTGACACACAACACAATATGTCTCAAGTTTTGAGGGACTGTGCAATCGGCACGCTGACTACAGGAATGTCCACCAGAGCTGTTGAGAATTGAATGTTCAGTTATCTACCGTAAGCCGCCTCCGTCGTTTTAGAGAATATGGCAGTATGTTCGACCGCAGACCAACGTGTAACCACGCCAATGCCAGCCCAGGACCTCCACATCCGTTTTCTTCCCCTGCATTTATTTTTTTGTTCATTACACACGGACAACCAGCTCTCACAATCTCACGTCAGAATCGTTCATCCATGTTTCTCAAGGGTGGGAGAGGGAGAGAGAGAGAGAGAGGGAGAGAGAGAGAGAGAGAGAGAGAGAGAGAGAGAGACAGAGAGAGACAGAGAGAGAGAGAGAGAGAGAGAGGGAGAGAGAGAGAGCGAGAGAGAGAGACAAAGAGAGAGAGAGAGAGACAGAGAGAGAGAGAGGAGGGTGGGAGAGAGAGAGAGAGAGAGAGAGAGAGAGAGAGAGAGAGGGAGAGAGAGAGAGAGAGGGTGAGAGAGGAGGGTGGGAGAGAGAGACAGAGAGAGAGAGAGGAGGGTGGGAGAGAGAGAGAGAGAGAGAGAGAGAGAGGAGGGTGGGAGAGCGTTGGACTGCTTGGTCTGTCCACCAGAGTCAAGGGTCCCCCTGGAACTTTTTAGCCCCAGAGCAGAGGGGACATACACTGCATTCAGAAAGGATTCAGACCCCTTGACTTTTTCCACATTTTGTTGCATACAATATCTCATAATAACATTTTTGCAAATGTATGAAAAAAAACAGAAATATCGTATTTACTTAAGTATTCAGACCCTTTGCTATGAGACTTGAAATGGAGCTCAGGTGCTTCCTGTTTCCATTAATCATCCTTGAGATGTTTCTACAACTTGATTGGAGTCCACCTGTGGTAAACTCAATTGATTGGAAATGATTTGGAAAGGCACACACCTGTCTCTATAAGGTCCCACAGTTGACAGTGCATGTCAGAGCAAAAACCAAGCCATGAGGTCGAAGGAATTGTCCGTAGAGCTCAGAGACAGGATTGTGTTGAGGCACAGATCTGGGGAAGGGTACCAAAAAAATGTAAGGTCCCCAAGAACACAGTGGCCTCCATTATTCTTAAATGGAATAAGTTTCAAACCACCAATACTCTTCCTAGAGATGGCCGCCAGGCCAAACTGAGCAATCAGGGGAGCAGGGCCTTGGTCAGGGACGAGAACAAGAACCCGATGGTCACTCTGACAGAGCTCCAGAGTTCGTCTGTGGAGATGGGAGAACCTTCCAGAAGGACAACCATCTCTGCAGCACTCCACCAATCAGGCCTTTATGGTAGAGTAGCCAGACTGAAGCCACTCTTCAGTAAAATGTACATGATAGCCCATTTAGAGTTTGCCAAAAGGCACCTAAAGACCATGAGAAACAAAATTCTCTGGGCTGATGAAACCAGGTTTGAACTCTTTGGCCTGAATGCCAAGCATCACGACTGGAGGAAACCTGGCACCATCCCTACGGTGAAGCATGGTGGTGGCAGCATCATGCTGTGGGGACGTTTTTCAGCGACGAGGACTGGGAGACTTGTCAGGATCAAGGGAAAGATGAACGGAGAGATACAGATAGATCCTTGATGAAAACCTGCTCCAGAGCACTCAGGACCTCAGACTGGGGCGAAGGTTCACCTTCCAACAGGACAATGACCCTAAGAACACAGCCAAGACCACACAGGAGTGGCTTTGGGATAAGTCTCTGAATGTCCTTGAGTGGCCCAGTCAGAGCCTGGACTTGAACCCGATCGAACATCTCTGGAGAGACCTGAAAATATCTGTGCAGTGACGCTCCCCATCCAACCTGACAGAGCTTGAGAGGATCTGCAGAGAAGAATGGGAGAAACTCCCCAAATACAGGTGTGCCAAGCTTGTATTGTATTTGCTACCAAGGGTGCTTCAAGAAAGTACTGAATAAAGGGTCTGAATACTTATGTTAATGTGATATTTCAGTTTTTTATTTTTAATATATTTGCAAAATGTTTCTAAAAATCTGTTTTTCCTTTGTCATTATGGGGTATTTTGTGTGGATTGATGAGAAGAAAACAAACAATTGAATCCATTTTACAATAAAGCTGTAACGTAACAAAATGTGGAAAAAGTTCAAGGTCTGAATCCTTTCTGAATGTAGCGTATATTTCTGCCACTAGGAGGGCATCTCCATGATGTATCTGCTATCCTATCACAGTCTAACTGCATCTGCTCTGCATCATCACTAAACAGCTACTGTAGATGGAGACCTCCTTCCATTACTGTGCATTACATCAGTGCTTTAAGCGTTCTGTGATTTCCTGGATATTAAAAACGTACAGCTCTGTTTAGTCATGTTTTACCCCCCATTTCGTACAGCTCTGTTTAGTCATGTTTTACCCCCCATTTCGTACAGCTCTGTTTAGTCATGTTTTACCCCCCATTTCGTACAGCTCTGTTTAGTCATGTTTTACCCCTCATTTCGTACAGCTCTGTTTAGTCATGTTTTACCCCTCATTTCGTACAGCTCTGTTTAGTCATGTTTTACCCCTCATTTCGTACAGCTCTGTTTAGTCATGTTTTACCCCTCATTTCGTACAGCTCTGTTTAGTCATGTTTTACCCCTCATTTCGTACAGCTCTGTTTAGTCATGTTTTACCCCCATCTCGTACAGCTCTGTTTAGTCATGTTTTACCCCCATCTCGTACAGTCTGTTTAGTCATGTTTTACCCCATCTCGTATCTGTTTGTCATGTTTTACCCTCATTTTATTTAACCTCTGTTTAGTCATGTTTTACCCCCATCTCGTACAGCTCTGTTTAGTCATGTTTTACCCCCATTTCGTACAGCTCTGTTTAGTCATGTTTTACCCCCATTTCGTACAGCTCTGTTTAGTCATGTTTTACCCCCATCTAAAATACAGTGGGCTATTGGTTCTAAGTTTCACTGCGTATTGATTTGATGTTTATTATTTTATTTAACCTTCATTTAACAGGTAAGACATTCTGAGACCTAGGTCTCTTTTACAAATGCAATCTGTATAATACAACATATATATATACATTATACCCAATATATATATATATATATATATATACACATTAAAATACAAAAACAAAGTTATGAGAAAAACAAATAAACATCCCAAATCAACTAGATTTTTTTTTTTTACATTCGTCCACAAATAAGTTCCCAATCAATACTTTAAACTGCCCGAACAGAACCAGAACATCAATACTTTAAACTGCCCGAACAGAACCAGAACATCAATACTTTAAACTGCCCGAACAGAACCAGAGTATCAAGATGAAATGTATTTAGAATTTTGTTCCAGCAATACGATGCATTAAAACTAAAAACAGATCTACTCAGCTCGGGGGAGACCTGAGGAAACCTCTTAACCAATCCTGTGAACTGGATAGGCAACTCAGGAGTTAACCAATCCTGTGAACTGGTTAGGCAACTCAGGAGTTAACCAATCCTGATGGTTAAACTAAAAACAGATTAACCAATCCTGTGAACTGGTTAAACCTCAGGAGTTAACCAATCCTGTGAACTGGATAGGCAACTCAGGAGTTAACCAATCCTGTGAACTGGTTAGGCAACTCAGGTGTCTGTACTTCAACAGAAAAGTTAGATAAGAGGGAAGTTTATGAAGTAGGGCCTTGTAAACAGAAAGGGAGTAATGCAGAGATCTATGGGTCTATAGCGAAGAGTAGCCAACCTTTTGATACAGGATACAGTGATGAGGATCAAAACTGTCCCCTGTAACAAAACGAAGGGCATTATGGGAGATGGCAGCCAAAGGTTTAAGAGTAGCAGCTGCACTTTGATAAATAATATCACCATAATCAACAACAGATCAAAAGGTTGACTGAATAATCTGCTTCCTACTGCTCAGAGAAAGACACCATCTGTTTCTGTAGAAAAAGACTTTACATCTTAGCTTCTTAACCAGCGCATCTATATGCTTTAAAAAACATCAAATGATATCAATCCAAATGCCTGAGTATTTATATTGGGGAACTCGTTCTATTGGAGAACCATCTAATGACGGAACATGTAGTCCATTCTTACGAGAGGTAGAAGAAAAACCACATGTATTTAGTTTAAGTACCCGTTTTAAATCAGGGATTCCTGCCTAGCTATAAAATATGACCTCTACATTGTAGGAAATAGTCCAAATAAAGACAAACTTTCGAATGAGTCAGTGTGTCCAAATAGTTTGACTGGTTCTGTATATAAAATTAGAAATGTCCCTTGTTTTTTTAATATATATATATTTTTAAAATGTTATAATTGACATAAACCATTATTTTACAGGAAAACATTTAAATGAGAGATTATTACTGTAATTTTACAATAATTTGTTCATTATTCAGGGAAAAGGGGACGTTACTGTAACATTTATTGGGAATTTTCTGTAAAATTACAGGTGTGTTTTACAGTGTGTTTTTACAGCGTTTTTACAGTGTGTTTTTACAGTGTTTTTACAGTGTTTTACAGTGTGTTTTTACAGTGTTTTTACAGCGTTTTTACAGTGTTTTACAGTGTTTTTTACAGCGTTTTTACAGTGTTTTACAGTGTGTTTTTACAGTGTTTTTACAGCGTTTTTACAGTGTTTTACAGTGTGTTTTTACAGTGTTTTACAGTTTTTACAGTGTTTTACAGTGTGTTTTTACAGTGTTTTACAGTGTTTTTACAGGTGTGTTTTTACAGTGCTTTTACAGTGTTTTACAGTGTTTTACAGTGTACACTCTAGAGGTATAGGCTCCTCCAGAGAGGGAAGCATTGGGAAGGCAGACTGCAATTTGACAGTTGGTGCTGGATCTCTATACTGGTACAAGGGTGGTACCTAACAAACATTACTATGGAGAGTGTGTGTGTGTGTGTGTGTGTGTGTGTGTGTGTGTGTGGGTGTATACAGGTGTGTGTGTGTGTGTGTAGGTATACAAGTGTGTGTGTGTAGGTATACAGGTGTGTCTTGAGTAAATGTTTCTGGACTCGAGTGTGAGGATAGTTTCTGGTTGTAGTTTTGTAGTTAACTTCTGTCTCCTCTCTCTCTCCTGGATGGCAGGCCCCTTGTTTGTTTGTTGTGTCTCCCTTGCGTGTCTCACAGACACACACACCTCGTATCGCTGGGTCCCTTCCCAGCACCTCATCGCTCAGGAATGCCGGCAGAGCCCTTAACGAGGTTTAAACTAGACATTAATTGAATCCCTTCTGTGGAGCTTCTTCATGAATTAATTCATACGTTCGTCCTTCATCAAGTTGTTGTTAAACTCTTGCTGGTGGGTG
>NC_056431.1:78751437-78813937 GCF_018296145.1 Oncorhynchus tshawytscha
TGACTAGAACTATTCAACGCTGGTCTGACCAATCGGAATCCACGCTTCAAGATTTTGGTTTTGATCACGAGGACTGGGATATGTTCCAATCAGTCTCAGAGAACAATATCGATCTTTACGCTGACTCTCGCTGAGTGAGTTTATCAGGAAGTGCATTGGAGATGTTGTACCCACTGTGACTATTAAAACCTACCCTAACCAGATGGATGGCGGCATTCGCGCAAAACTGAAAAGCGTGAACCACTTCATTTAACCATGGAAAGAGGTCTGGGAATATGTCTGAATATAAACAGTGTAGTTATTCCCTCCGCAAGGCAATCAAACAAGCAAAATGCCTGTACAGGGACAAAGTGGAGTCAATGGCTCAGACACGAGACGTATGTGGCAGGGTCAACAGGAAATCACAGACTACAAAAATATGTTTATGGACATATTCTATCGCTTCCTATCCCAGTTTGCTGTCCACACATGCTTCAAGATGGTCACCATTGTTCCTGTACCCAGGAAGGCAAACATAACTGAGCTAAACGACTACCGCCCCGTAGCACTCACTTCTGTTATCATCAAGTGCTTTTGAGAGACTAGTCAAGGATCATATCACCTCCACCCTACCTGACACCCTAGACCCACTTCAGTTTGCATACCGCCCCAACGGGTCCAACTCTAACCCCTAACCCTGCTCTCTGTCTGCTATAGTAGTGTGGATCGTATCCAGCAGCTGAGGAGAGAGTACCAGCAGGTCTGCAGAGAGGGACCAGCACCAGTCTATGAAGAGATAGAGACCAGACAAAGAGGACCTGAGTACAACCAACACAAGGTGAGTGACTCATAATCAACACAAGGTGAGTGACTCATAATCAACACAAGGTGAGTGACTCATAACAAACACAACGTGAGTGACTCATAACCAACACAAAGTGGGTAGCATTGTGACTCATAACAAACACAGCGTGAGTGACTCATAACCAACACAAAGTGGGTAGCATTGTGACTCATAACCAACACAAAGTGAGTAGCATTGTGACTCATAACCAACACAAAGTGAGTGACTCATAACCAACACAAAGTGGGTAGCATTGTGACTCATAACCAACACAAAGTGAGTAGCATTGTGACTCATAACCAACACAGAGTGAGTGACTCATAACCAACACAAAGTGGGTAGCATTGTGACTCATAACCAACACAACGTGAGTAGCATTGTGACTCATAACCAACACAAAGTGAGTGACTCATAACCAACACAAAGTGGGTAGCATTGTGACTCATAACCAACACAAAGTGGGTAGCATTGTGACTCATAACCAACACAAAGTGAGTGACTCATAACCAACACAGAGTGAGTAGCATTGTGACTCATAACCAACACAAAGTGGGTAGCATTGTGACTCATAACCAACACAAAGTGGGTGACTCATAACCAACACAAAGTGGGTAGCATTGTGACTCATAACCAACACAAAGTGGGTGACTCATAACCAACACAAAGTGGGTGACTCATAACCAACACAAAGTGGGTGACTCATAACCAACACAAAGTGAGTAGCATTGTGACTCATAACCAACACAAAGTGGGTGACTCATAACCAACACAAAGTGGGTGACTCATAACCAACACAAAGTGGGTAGCATTGTGACTCATAACCAACACAAGGTGAGTAGCATTGTGACTCATAACCAACACAAAGTGAGTAGCATTGTGACTCATAACCAACACAAAGTGAGTAGCATTGTGACTCATAACCAACACAAAGTGAGTAGCATTGTGACTCATAACCAACACAAAGTGGGTAGCATTGTGACTCATAACCAACACAAAGTGGGTGACTCATAACCAACACAAAGTGAGTAGCATTGTGACTCATAACCAACACAAAGTGAGTAGCATTGTGACTCATAACCAACACAAAGTGGGCATTGTGACTAGCATTGTGACTCATAACCAACACAAAGTGGGTGACTCATAACCAACACAAAGTGGGTAGCATTGTGACTCATAACCAACACAAAGTGGGTAGCATAACCAACACAAAGTGACTCATAACCAACACAAAGTGTGACTCATAACCAACACAAAGTGAGTAGCATTGTGACTCATAACCAACACAAAGTGAGTAGCATTGTGACTCATAACCAACACAAAGTGGGTAGCATTGTGACTCATAACCAACACAAAGTGGGTAGCATTGTGACTCATAACAGCTCTATATTATCCGTGTCGCCGTTCAGCCGCGACTCGGTGAAACATAAGATATTACAGTTTTTAATGTCCCGTTGGTAGGATAGTTTCATTCGTAGATCATCCAGTTTATTCTCCAGTGATTGGCACGTTGGCCAATAGGACGAATGGTAGAAGCGGGTTTCGGTCATAAGAGACGGGTTGCAGCAACATTATGTACAAAACAAGTTACAAACAATGGGAAGAGACAAACGACATAACGCAGTTGGTTAGGAGCCCTTAAAACGTCAGCCATCCCCTCTGGCGCCATTATCACTAATGGTGGACATCTTGAAGCAGGTGGAGACAACAGACTGGGAGAGATTGAATACATCCGTAAACACTTCAGCCAGCTGGTCTGCACATGCTCTGAGGACCGATACAATACGTTTCTGGAAATAAAAAAGGAAACTGTAGCAATGGAGCTGATTCACTTGGAGCTGATTCACTTGGAGCTGATTCACTTGGACCTGATTCATTCACTCTGAACAGTAGACAAGGGAGCAATACCTTGGAGCTGATTCACTTGGAGCTGATTCATTCACTCTGAACAGTAGAAAAGGGAACAATACCTTGGAGCTGATTCACTTGGAGCTGATTCACTTGGAGCTGATTCACTCACTCCTTAGTTTTGTTGACGTTGAGTGTGAGGAAAATAACCTGACACTCAACGTCAACAAAACTAAGGAGATGATTGTGGACTTCAGGAAACAGCAGAGGGAACACCCCCCTATCCACATCGATGGAACAGTAGTGGAGAGGGTAGCAAGTTTTAAGTTCCTCGGCATACACAACACAGACAAACTGAATTGGTCCACTCACACAGACAGCATCGTGAGGAAGGCGCAGCAGCGCCTCTTCAACCTCAGGAGGCTGAAGAAATTCGGCTTGTCACCAAAAGCACTCACAAACTTCTACAGATGCACAATCGAGAGCATCCTGGCGGGCTGTATCACCGCCTGGTACGGCAACTGCTCTGCCCTCAACCGTAAGGCTCTCCAGAGGGTAGTGAGGTCTGCACAACGCATCACCGGGGGCAAACTACCTGCCCTCCAGGACACCTACACCACCCGATGTTACAGGAAGGCCATAAAGATCATCAAGGACATCAACCACCCGAGCCACTGCCTGTTCACCCCGCTGTCATCCAGAAGGCGAGGTCAGTACAGGTGCATCAAAGCAGGGACCGAGAGACTGAAAAACAGCTTCTATCTCAAGGCCATCAGACTGTTAAACAGCCACCACTAACATTGAGTGGCTGCTGCCAACACACTGACTCAACTCCAGCCACTTTAATAATGGGAATTGATGGGAAATGATGTAAATATATAAACAATGCTACCTTATATAATGTTTACATACCCTACATTATTCATCTCATATGCATACGTATATACTGTACTCTATATCATCGACTGCATCCTTATGTAATACATGTATCACTAGCCACTTTAACTATGCCACTTTGTTTACATACTCATCTCATATGTATATACTGTACTCGATATCAGCTACTGTATCTTGCCTATGCTGCTCTGTACCATCACTCATTCATATATCCTTATGTACATATTCTTTATCCCCTTACACTGTGTATAAGACAGTAGTTTTGGAATTGTTAGTTAGATTACTTGTTGGTTATTACTGCATTGTCGGAACTAGAAGCACAAGCATTTCGCTACACTCGCATTAACATCTGCTAACCATGTGTATGTGACCAATAACATCTGCTAACCATGTCTATGTGACCAATAACATCTGCTAACCATGTCTATGTGACCAATAACATCTGCTAACCATGTGTATGTGACCAATAACATCTGCTAACCATGTCTATGTGACCAATAACATCTGCTAACCATGTGTATGTGACCAATAACATCTGCTAACCATGTGTATGTGACCATTAACAAATGCTAACCATGTGTATGTGATCAATAACATCTGCTAACCATGTGTCTGTGATCAATAACATCTGCTAACCATGTGTATGTGACCAATAACATCTGCTAACCATGTCTATGTGACCAATAACATCTGCTAACCATGTCTATGTGACCAATAACATCTGCTAACCATGTCTATGTGACCAATAACATCTGCTAACCATGTGTATGTGACCATTAACATCTGCTAACCATGTGTCTGTGACAAATAAAATTTGATTTGATTTGATTTTGATTTGATTTGATCTGATTTGGAGCTGATTCATTCACTCTGAACAGTAGAAAAGGCAACAATACCTTGGAGCTGATTCACTTGGAGCTGATTCACTTGGAGCTGATTCACTTGGAGCTGATTCATTCACTCTGAACAGTAGACTTGAAGTGTAATTCTGAAAAGAACAGCAGCTGTGTTGTGAATGGCTTCCTTTGTTGCTAGGAGACGCTGAATGGTTGTTCCACGGGTTTTCAAGCTGCGGAGATGTACTGTGGCCCTTTGAGAGAGTTCAGTTCCCCCCTGCGTCCCAAATGTGGCGCCCTATTCCCTATATAGTGCACTAGTTTTGACCAGGGACCGTATGGCCTATGTGGGAATTAGGGTGCCATTTGGGATGCATGAAAGGCGTCGGTTGTTAGAGGGTTTTGGGGAAAGGCCATTATCACTTTGATTGGTACATAAAACCAACAACACTTGAAGGCTGCTTGTGTATGTGTATTGATTTGTGAGGAGCAGTCGCCTCCTCGGTTGACCTTGGCCTGACAGAAAGGGTAGAGAGTCGTGTCTCAAATGGCTCCCTACCCCCTATATAGTGCACTACTTTAGACAAGAGCCCTATGGTACCCTATTCCCTATATAGTGCACTACTTTAGACAAGAGCCCTATGGCACCCTATTCCCTATATAGTGCACTACTTTAGACAAGAGCCCTATGGAACCCTATTCCCTATATAGTGCACTACTTTAGACAAGAGCCCTATGGAACCCTATTCCCTATATAGTGCACTACTTTAGACAAGAGCCCTATGGAGGGAGGGAGGGAGGGAGACAGAGCCCTAGGAGGGATTGATGGATGGAGGCAGGGATGGAGAGAGAGAGAGAGAGGAGGGGGGGATGGATGGAGGCAGGGAGAGAGAGAGAGAGAGAGAGGGAGGGGATGGATGGATGGAGGCAGGGAAGGAGAGGAGAGGGGTTTGATGGATGGAGGCAGGGAGGGAGGGAGAGAGAGAGGGAGGGGGATGGATGGAGGGGAGGGAGGGAGGCAGGGAGAGAGAGAGAGAGGGGAGGGGGATTGATGGAGGCAGGGAGGGAGAGAGAGGGAGGGGGGGGATGGATGGAGGCAGGGAGGGAGGGAGGGGTTTGATGGATGGAGGCAGGGAGGGAGAGAGAGAGAGAGAGGGGGGATGGATGGAGGCAGGGATGGAGAGAGAGAGAGAGGGAGGGGGGATGGATGGAGGCAGGGAGGGAGGGAGGGAGGGAGAGAGAGAGAGGAGAGAGGGGGGGGGATGGATGGAGGCAGGGATGGAGAGAGAGAGAGAGAGGGAGGGGGATGGATGGAGGCAGGGAGGGAGGGAGGCAGGGAGAGAGAGAGGGAGGGGGGATGGATGGAGGCAGGGAGGGAGAGAGAGAGAGGGGGGGGGATGGATGGAGGCAGGGAGGGAGAGAGAGGAGGGAGGGAGGGAGAGAGGGGATGGATGGATGGAGGGGATGGATGGATGGAGGCAGGGAGGGAGGGAGGGAGGGAGGGAGGGAGGGAGAGGGAGGGAGAGGAGGGAGAGAGAGAGAGGAGGGAGGGAGAGAGAGAGAGGGAGGGGGGATGGATGGAGGCAGGCAGGGAGGGAGGGAGGGGTTTGATGGATGGAGGCAGGGAGGGAGAGAGAGAAGGAGAGGGATGGAGGGAGGGAGGGAGGGGTTTGATGGATGGAGGCAGGGAGGGAGAGAGAGAGAGAGAGAGGGAGGGGGATGGATGGAGAGAGAGAGAGAGAGAGAGAGAGAGAGAGAGAGAGGGGAGGAGGGAGGGAGGGAGCAGCTGGGTTCCTGATGTAGTGTTACTCATGTTAGCTTTCTCTATCTCCTCTCCCTACCTCCCTACCTCCCCTACCTACCTACCTCCCTACCTCCTACCTACATCCCTACCTACCTCCATACCTACCTCCCTACCTATCTCCTCCATCCCTCCCTCCCAACTTCCCTCCACCCCCCTCCCTACCTACCTCCCTCCCTACCTCCCTCCCCCATACCTACCTCCCTACCTATCCCTCCCTCCCTACCTCCCTCCATCCCTCCCTTCCTCCATCCTCCCTCCCTACCCTACCTCCCTCCCTCCCTACCTTCCCTCCATCCATCCCTCCCCATCCCTCCTACCTCCACCCCATACCTACCTACCTCTCCCTCCTCCCTCCCTCCCTCCCTCCCAACCTTCCCTCTACCCCCTCCCCCTCCTACCTCCCTCCCCTACCTCCATCCCTCCATCCCTCCCTCCCTACTTCCCTCCCTCCCTCCCTCCCTACTTCCCCTCCATCCCTCCCTCCCTCCCCTACCTACCTACCTCCCTCCCTCCCTCCCCTCCCTCCCTACTTCCCTCCATCCATCCCTCCCTACTTCCCTCCATCCCTCCCTCCCTACCTACCTACCTCCCTCCCTACCTCCATCCCTCCCTCCCTACCTATCTCCCTCCATCCATCCATCCCTACCTCCCCCCTCCCTCCCTACCTACCTACCTCCTCCCCCTACCTCCCTCCCCCATCCATCCCTCCCCTACTTCCCTCCATCCCTCCCTCCCTACCTCTCTCCCTCCATCCCTCCCTCCATCACTCCCTCCCTACTTCCCTACTTCCCTCCCTCCCTACCTACCTCTCTCCCTCCATCCCTCCCTAACTACCTCCCTCCCCTCCATCCATCCCTACCTACCTCCCTCCCTACCTCCCTCTCCCTCCATCCCTCCCTACCTACCTCCCTCCCTCCCTCCCTCCCTACCTCTCTCCCTCCATCCCTCCCTACCTACCTCCCTCTCTCTCCCTCCATCCCTCCCTACCTACCTCCATCCATCCCTCCCCATACTTCCCTCCATCCCTCCCTCCCTACCTACCTACCTCCCTCCCCCTACCTCCATCCCTCCCTCCCTACCTACCTCCCTCCATCCCTCCCTCCCTACTTCCCTCCATCCCTCCCTACCTACCTCCCTCCCTCCCACCCTACCTCTCTCCCTCCATCCCTCCCTACCTACCTCCCTCCCTCCCTACCTCTCTCCCTCCATCCCTCCCTACCTACCTCCCTCCCTCCCTCCCTCCTCTCCTCCCTCCCTACTCTCCCTCCATCCCTCCCTCCCACCCTACTTCCCTCCCTCCCTACCTACCTCCCTCCCTACCTCTCTCCCTGCATCCCTCCCTACCTACCTCCCCCTCCCTACCTCTCTCCCTGCATCCCTCCCTACCTACCTACCTCCCTACCTACCTACCTCTCTCCCTCCATTCCTCCCTACCTACCTCCCTCCCTCCATCCCTCCCTCCTCCCTACTTCCCTCCATCCCTCCCTTCCTCCCTTCATCCCTCCCTCCCTACTTCCCTCCCTCCCCCACCTACCTCTCCCTACCTACCTACCTCCCTCCATCCCTCCCTCCCTCCCTACTTCCCTCCATCCCTCCCTCCCTACCTACCTCTCCTCCCTCCATCCATCCCTACCTACCTCCCTCCCTCCATCCCTCCCTACCTACCTACCTACCTACCTAACTACCCCTCCCTACCTCCTACCTACCTCCCTCCCTCCCTCCATCCCTCCCTACCTACCTACCTACCTCCCTCCCTCCCTCTATGGCTCTTTGTCCTTCCCTTCAACATGTAATACTAATGGCTTATCCACCAGGATGCCAGCCAGCTCCTCCATGCCAGCCAGCTCCTCCAAGCCAGCCAGCTCCTCCATGCCAGCCAGCTCCTCCATGCCAACTCCAGATGATAATACATGTATGAGGTGTTGTTAGGACATAGAAAGCCATAGGAGCGGCTAGTGCCTGTGTAGTTGACCAAGTGCTAAAACTTCCCAACCAGGAAATGACCAGTCAATACTGTGGTTAGCTGTAAACTGCCTCTTAGATCATAGCACAAGGGTTATGAGAGTATGGGTAGAGGTCATTTTAAAAACCAGCTAGCTAGCTCCGTGGTCGTTAGAGGCCCTGGACAATGAGGTTTACTCACTCTTCCTCTCTCTCCCCTGTGAAGACATATGAAGAGGGGCTGTTTAATCTCCGCCCAACAGGGAGGGGCTGTTTAATCTCCGCCCAACAGGGAGGGGCTGTTTAATCTCCGCCCAACAGGGAGGGCCCCCCTATTCCCTATATAGTGACCACAGTCTGCCCCCTATTCCCTATATAGTGACCACAGTCTGCCCCCTATTCCCTATATAGTGACCACAGTCTGCCCCCTATTCCCTATATAGTGACCTCTCCTCCATCTCCCCTATTCCCTATATAGTGACCACAGCCCTATTCCCTATATAGTGACCACAGCCCTATTCCCTATATAGTGACCACAGCCCTATTCCCTATATAGTGACCACAGCCCTATTCCCTATATAGTGACCACAGCCCTATTCCTATATAGTGACCACAGTCTGCCCCCTATTCCTATATAGTGACCACAGTCTGCCCCCAGATATTCCCTATATAGTGACCACAGCCCTATTCCCTATATAGTGACCACAGCCCTATTCCCTATATAGTGACCACAGCCCTATTCCCTATATAGTGACCACAGTCTGCCCAATATTACCTATAATAGTGACCACAGCCCTATTCCCCCTATATAAGTGTTCACAGTCTGCCCCCCAACAGGGAGGGGCTATTCCCTATATAGTGACCACAGCCCTATTCCCTATATAGTGACCACAGTCTGCCCCCTATTCCCTATATAGTGACCACAGTCTGCCCCCTATTCCCTATATAGTGACCACAGTCTGCCCCCTATTCCCCACGCAGTCCTGAACACGTCTGTCTGTCTGTCTGATTCTGACTGGCTGCTCTTGCCTTGGCCCCGTCTCTCTCCCTCTGTCTGTCTCCCCCCCTCTCCCTCCCCCTCTCCTCTGTCTCAGTCCCTCTCCCTCCCTCCCCCTCTCTCCCTCCCCCTCTCCTCTGTCTCAGTCCCTCTCCCTCCCTCCCCCCTCTCTCCCTCTCCTCTGTCTCAGTCCATCCCCCTCTCCTCTGTCTCTGTCTCTCTCCCTCCCTCCCCCTCTCTCCCTCTCCTCTGTCTCAGTCCCTCTCCCTTCCTCCCCCTCTCTCTCCCTCTCCTCTGTCTCAGTCCATCCCCCTCTCCTCTGTCTCAGTCTCTCTCCCTCCCTCCCCCTCTCTCCCTCTCCTCTGTCTCAGTCCCTCTCCCTCCCTCCCCCCTCTCTCTCCCTCTCCTCTGTCTGTCCATCTCCCCCTCTCCTCTGTCTCAGTCTCTCTCCCTCCCTCCCCTCTCTCCCTCTGTCTCTGTCTCAGTCCATCTCCCCCTCTCCTCTGTCTCAGTCCCTCTCCCTCCCTCCCCCTCTCTCCCTCTCCTCTGTCTGTCCATCTCCCCCCTCTCCTCTGTCTCAGTCTCTCTCCCTCCCTCCCCCCTCTCTCCCTCTGTCTCTGTGCTTGTGATGGAATGACACGATTAACTGCTGTGAGCTCAGGTATGAGTGCCTGCTCGAGCCACTTCACACAGAGGTTGTTGTCAAACACTACCCCCCTCATCACCTCCTTCCTCGCAGGAACATGGAAAGCACGTTACTGATTTAGTTAGTGACTTTGAAACTCAATTGGCATTGATGTGTGGTTATAGGGCACCGAGTGTAGTTCTACACAGGTCACCTTGTCCTTGGGACAGTAGTTAGGGGATATTTACGAACCTCATAGGTCATTGCTAACCCCCAGAAGGTATGTAGACTGGGACTGCTGTTTCTATCACTGAAATTCAAACCTCAACCATCATTGTCCCTTTCATATCTCTGACTTAACATTGTTTCAGTATGTTTAGCTATGGGAGTTTCAGTATGTTTAGCTATGGGAGTTTCAGTATGGATAACTATGGGAGTTTCAGTATGGATAACTATGGGAGTTTCAGTATGGATAACTATGGGAGTTTCAGTATGGATAACTATGGGAGTTTCAGTATGTTTCTCTATGGGAGTTTCAGTATGTTTCTCTATGGGAGTTTCAGTATGTTTAGCTATGGGAGTTTCAGTATGTTTAGCTATGGGAGTTTCAGTATGTTTCTCTATGGGAGTTTCAGTATGTTTCTCTATGGGAGTTTCAGTATGTTTCTCTATGGGAGTTTCAGTATGGATAACTATGGGAGTTTCAGTATGGATAACTATGGGAGTTTCAGTATGTTTCTCTATGGGAGTTTCAGTATGTTTAGCTATGGGAGTTTCAGTATGGATAACTATGGGAGTTTCAGTATGTTTAGCTATGGGAGTTTCAGTATGTTTAGCTATGGGAGTTTCAGTATGGATAACTATGGGAGTTTCAGTATGTTTAGCTATGGGAGTTTCAGTATGGATAACTATGGGAGTTTCAGTATGTTTAGCTATGGGAGTTTCAGTATGGATAACTATGGGAGTTTCAGTATGTTTAGCTATGGGAGTTTCAGTATGGATAACTATGGGAGTTTCAGTATGTTTAGCTATGGGAGTTTCAGTATGGATAACTATGGGAGTTTCAGTATGTTTAGCTATGGGAGTTTCAGTATGGATAACTATGGGAGTTTCAGTATGTTTAGCTATGGGAGTTTCAGTATGGATAACTATGGGAGTTTCAGTATGTTTAGCTATGGGAGTTTCAGTATGGATAACTATGGGAGTTTCAGTATGTTTAGCTATGGGAGTTTCAGTATGTTTCTCTATGGGAGTTTCAGTATGTTTCTCTATGGGAGTTTCAGTATGTTTCTCTATGGGAGTTTCAGTATGTTTCTCTATGGGAGTTTCAGTATGTTTCTCTATGGGAGTTTCAGTATGTATCTCTATGGGAGTTTCAGTATGTATAGCTATGGGAGTGGCTATAGAATGTATGGGCAATAGGACTTCCTATAGACAGACTGATGTAGTGGAACCATCTGATAAATGGTTGTTCTGTAAAGCATGTGTCTGGCTCAGTTTTTCCCTTCTGGACCGGGGAATAGAAGGATATAATGTTAGGTAGTGTAGCTAGAGGCAGGGTGTTCCTTCTCCATGCATCCTTCTCTGACAGGCAGTCTCCTAGCTAGATAAAATATGGTTCAACCCCAATCTGCTCTCCTCTCCTCCTCCCCCCTGACCCTTCGATGTTTGCATATCTGTAAGGTGGAAGAAATATGGTGGAAACTCTACCACTTCGCTGCTGTAGATCTGTCCCTTTCTGCTAACACTGGAGGGTTCGGACCAAGCTGAAGGGGTAGAGCGGGAATTTGGACTGGATGTAGGGAACGGTGCTGTACTTGTGTCTGATTCTGTGGAGTCTTCATGTAATCCACAAGCTTTTCTTTCCTAGCTGCTGGTCTGTTTCCTCTGAAAGCAACGACAGAGCAGAACAGTGAGCCAAGTCCAATACCCTTCGTTTGTTTTGGCCTCAGAACAGTCCAGAGACAACCTGCTATTAATATAGACACCGCTGCATGGGCTGAACTGAGTCCCAAATGGCACCCTATTCCCTATGTAGTGCACTGCTTTTAATCAGGGCCCTATGGCACCCTATTCCCTATGTAGTGCACTGCTTTTAATCAGGGCCCTATGGCACCCTATTCCCTATGTAGTGCACTGCTTTTAATCAGGGCCCTATGGCACCCTATTCCCTATGTAGTGCACTACTTTTAATCAGAGCCCTATGGGCTATGTAGGGAATAGCGTGCTATTTGAGATTCCGCCGTGGACTCTCATCTCGTATTTAACAATAATACAGTATGACGTTGTTGTAATACCAACGACCTTGGAAGAGATGAGATACTCGTGTTGAAACAAGCCGTGTTGGTCCTGGCCCAGCCTCAGTGCAGGACAACACACCTACTGATTCTTAAACATCTCTCTCCTATTATGTCTTCTTTATGTTGAATATTAGCTGATGTCTGCATGGGCATTTTTGTTGTTGTTGTTGGGGTTTTCATTTTATTTTATTAGGATCACCATTAGCTGTTGCAAAAGCAGCAGCTACTCTTCCACAGAACACAAAACACAAAACACAGAACACAGAACACAGAACACAAAACACAGAACACAAAACACAAAACAGAACACAAAACACAAAACACAGAACACAAAACACAAAACACAAAACACAAAACACAAAACACAGAACACAAAACACAGAACACAAAACACAAAACAGAACACAAAACACAAAACACAGAACACAGAACACAGAACACAAAACACAAAACACAAAACACAGAACACAAAACACAAAACACAAAACACAAAACACAAAACACAAAACACAGAACACAACACAAAACACAGAACACAAAACACAAAACACAAACACAGAACACAAAACACAAAACACAAAACACAAAACAGAACACAAAACACAAAACACAGAACACAAAACACAAAACACAAAACACAGAACACAGAACACAGAACACAAAACACAAAACACAAAACACAAAACACAAAACACAAAACACAAAACACAAAACACAGAACACAGAACACAAAACACAAAACACAGAACACAGAACACAGAACACAGAACACAAAACACAGAACAGAACACAAAACATTAATAGACAAGAACAGCTCAAGGACAGAACTAAATAATTTTGTCATTAATTTGTTATTTTTATAACCTTTATTTAACTAGGCAAGTCAGTTAAGAACAAATTGTTATTTACAATGACGGCCTACCCCTGCCAAACCCTCACCTAACCCAGACTTCCGATCACTGCTAGTCTTTCTGGGGTCCACAACAGATGCTATAAGTCTGCTAGCTGGTCATTTATGGTGTTTTCACACACAGTTCTGAGCTATAGTTTCCAATCAGAGTTTGATTATTTTTTACATTGTATTTGTTAGTTTGATCCAGGTTGGTTTTCACATTGCCGAATCTCAAACAAAAATGCCCCGGTGCAGGGTAGTTCTGAAGGATCCGTTGCCATAGAAATGTACCTGGCTACCAGCCACTTCCGTTTGACTGGTTAACCCCGAGTTGAACTCAGAGTTGACCAAAGTTACTTGGCTAACTCCTCAAACCTGCTTCGTAGGATACCTCTCTCAGGACACGTGTTGTGAAGAGATAAGAGTTCTGTGGTGGAATGGAAGTTTCCATTCTGAGGTTCCATAGAATGGAAAGTATTCCAGAAAGTCCCCAGAGTTCTGTTAGCTCAGAAACAGAATATTCATGGTGGTACTGGAGGCCAAATAGGTCCAGTAGAGGAGACCTGAGGGAGAAATGAAGTACAGACTCTCTCTTTCTGGAATGACTGCTAATGAACTATACATGGTCTGTGTCCCAAATGGCCCGCTGGTACCATGGGTCATTTACTTTCTGAACAGAGCAAGGGCAGGACAGAACGGTCCAGAGGTGGACTTTCCCTGATGCACTGTGGATGTCCTGACAGTCAGCCAGACCGTGATAGGTATAGGGATGAGAGATGGGAGGGACCGAGAGAAAAGAGGAATGGAGAGAGGAGGGATGGAGAGAGAAGAGGGGAAGGGGAGTGAGGTATCAGGGGAGGGGAGTGAGGGATCAGAGGAGGGGGAGTGAGGGATCAGAGGAGGGGGAGTGAGATCTCAGAGGAGGTTGAGTGAGGTATCAGAGGAGGGGAGGGGGAGTGAGGTCTCAGGGGAGGGGAGTGAGGTATCAGAGGAGGGGAGGGGGAGTGAGGTATCAGAGGAGGGGAGTGAGGGATCAGAGGAGGGGAGGGGGAGTGAGGTATCAGGGGAGGGGAGTGAGGGATCAGAGGAGGGGAGTGAGGGATCAGAGGAGGGGAGGGGGAGTGAGGTCTCAGAGGAAGGGGGAGTGAGGTATCAGAGGAAGGGGAGTGAAATATCAGGGGAGGGGGAGTGAGGTATCAGAGGAAGGGGGAGTGAGGTATCAGGGGGGGGAGTGAGGGATCAGAGGAGGGGAGTGAGATCTCAGAGGAGGTTGAGTGAGGTATCAGAGGAGGGGAGGGGGAGTGAGGTCTCAGGGTTGGGGAGTGAGGTATCAGAGGAGGGGGAGTGAGATCTCAGAGGAGGGGAGTGAGGTATCAGAGGAGGGGAGGGGGAGTGAGGTCTCAGGGGAGGGGGAGTGAGGTATCAGAGGAGGGGAGGGGGAGTGAGATCTCAGAGGAGGGGGAGTGAGGTATCAGGGGAGTGGGAGTGAGATCTCAGGGGAGGGGGAGTGAGGTATCAGGGGAAGGGGAGTGAGACCTCAGGGGAGGGGGAGTGAGGTATCAGGGGAGGGGGAGTGAGATCTCAGGGGAGGGGGAGTGAGGTATCAGGGGAGGGGGAGTGAGGTATCAGGGGAAGGGGAGTGAGACCTCAGGGGAGGGGGAGTGAGGTATCAGGGGAGGGGGAGTGAGATCTCAGGGGAGGGGGAGTGAGGTATCAGGGCAGGGGAGGCGGAGTGAGGTCTCAGGGGAGGGGGGGGGGAGTGAGGTCTCAGAGGAAGGGGGAGTGAGGTATCAGAGGAGGGGAGTGAGGTATCAGAGGAGGGGAGGGGGAGTGAGGTCTCAGGGGAGGGGAGTGAGGTATCAGAGGAGAGGAGGGGGAGTGAGATCTCAGAGGAGGGGGAGTGAGGTATCAGGGGAGTGGGAGTGAGATCTCAGGGGAGGGGGAGTGAGCTATCAGGGGAGGGGGAGTGAGATCTCAGGGGGGGGGTATCGGGAGAGGAGGCGGAGTGAGGTCTCAGGGGAGGGGAGGGGGAGTGAGTTCTCAGAGGAAGGGGGAGTGAGGTATCAGAGGAAGGGGAGTGAGATATCAGGGGAAGGGGAGTGAGGTCTCAGAGGAAGGGGAGTGAGGTATCAGAGGAAGGGGAGTGAGATATCAGGGGGGGGGAGTGAGGTCTCAGAGGAAGGGGAGGAAGATTTCAGAGGAAGGGGAGTGAGATCTCAGGGGAAGGGGAGTGAGGTCTCAGGGAAGGGGAGTGAGGTCTCAGGGGAGGGGGAGTGAGGTCTCAGGGGAGGGGAGGGGAGTGAGGTATCAGGGGAGTGAGGTATCGGGGGAGGGGGAGTGAGGTCTCAGGGGAGGGGAGTGAGATCTCAGGGGAAGGGGAGTGAGGTATCAGGGGAAGGGGAGGAGGTCTCAGGGGAGGGGGAGGGGGTATCATGGGAGGGGGGGGGAGTGAGGTCTCAGGCGAAGGGGAGTGAGATCTCAGGGGAGGGGAGTGAGTCTCAGGGCAGGGGGAGTGAGGTCTCAGGGGAGGGGGAGTGAGGTATCAGGGGAGTGAGGTCTCAGGGGAAGGGGAGTGAGATCTCAGGGAAGGGGAGCGAGGTCTCAGGGGAAGGGGAGTGAGTTCTCAGGGCAGGGGGAGTGAGGTCTCAGGGCAGGGGGAGTGAGGTATCAGGGGAGTGAGGTCTCAGGGAAGGGGAGTGAGGTCTCAGGGGAGGGGGGAGTGAGGTATCAGGGGAGTGAGGTCTCAGGGGAAGGGGAGTGAGTCTCAGGGCAGGGGGAGTGAGGTCTCAGGGGAGGGGGAGGAGGTATCAGGGGAGTGAGGTCTCAGGGGAAGGGGAGTGAGATCTCAGGGGAAGGGGAGCAAGGTCTCAGGGGAAGGGGAGTGAGTTCTCAGGGCAGGGGGAGTGAGGTCTCAGGGCAGGGGGAGTGAGGTCTCAGGGGAAGGGAGTGAGATCTCAGGGGAAGGGGAGCAAGGTCTCAGGGGAAGGGGAGTGAGTTCTCAGGGCAGGGGAGTGAGGTCTCAGGGCAGGGGGTGAGGGTCTCAGGGGAAGGGGAGTGAGGTCTCAGGGGAGGGGGAGTGAGGTATCAGGGGAGTGAGGTCTCAGGGGAAGGGGAGTGAGGTCTCAGGGGAGTGAGTTCTCAGGGGAAGGGGAGTGAGGTCTCAGGAGAGTGAGGTCTCAGGGGAGTGAGGTCTCAGGGGAAGGGGAGTGAGTCTCAGGGCAGGGGGAGTGAGGTCTCAGGGGAGGGGGAGTGAGGTATCAGGGGAGTGAGGTCTCAGGGGAAGGGGAGTGAGATCTCAGGGGAAGGGGAGCAAGGTCTCAGGGGAAGGGGAGTGAGTTCTCAGGGCAGGGGAGTGAGGTCTCAGGGCAGGGGGAGTGAGGTCTCAGGGGAAGGGGAGTGAGGTCTCAGGGGAGGGGGAGTGAGGTATCAGGGGAGTGAGGTCTCAGGGGAAGGGGAGTGAGGTCTCAGGGGAGTGAGTTCTCAGGGGAAGGGAGTGAGGTCTCAGGAGAGTGAGGTCTCAGGGGAGTGAGGTCTCAGGGGAGTGATGTCTCAGGGGAAGGGGAGTGAGGTCTCAGGGGAAGGGGAGTGAGGTCTCAGGGGACGGGGAGTGAGGTCTCAGGGAAGGGGAGTAAGGTCTCAGGCAGGGGAGTGAGGTCTCAGGGTTGTGAGGTCTCAGGGCAGGGGAGTGAGGTCTCAGGGGAGTTAGGTCTCAAGGGAGTGAGGTCTCAGGGGAAGGGGAGTGAGGTCTCAGGGGAGGGGGAGTGAGGTCTCAGGGGAGGGGGAGGGGGTATCATGGGAGGGGAGGGGTAGTGAGGTCTCAGGCGAAGGGGAGTGAGATCTCAGGGGAGGGGGAGTGAGATCTCAGGGGAAGGGGAGTGAGGTATCAGGGAAGGGGAGTGAGGTCTCAGGGGAGGGGGAGGGGGGTATCATGGGAGGGGAGGGGTAGTGAGGTCTCAGGCGAAGGGGTGAGATCTCAGGGGAGGGGGAGTGAGTCTCAGGGCAGGGGGAGTGAGGTCTCAGGGGAGGGGGAGTGAGGTATCAGGGGGAGTGAGGTCTCAGGGGAAGGGAGTGAGATCTCAGGGGAAGGGGAGCGAGGTCTCAGGGGAAGTGGAGTGAGTTCTCAGGGCAGGGGGAGTGAGGTCTCAGGGCAGGGGGAGTGAGGTATCAGGGGAGTGAGGTCTCAGGGAAGGGGAGTGAGGTCTCAGGGGAGGGGGAGTGAGGTATCAGGGGAGTGAGGTCTCAGGGGAAGGGGAGTGAGTCTCAGGGCAGGGGGAGGGGTCTCAGGGGAGGGGGAGTGAGGTCTCAGGGGAAGGGGAGTGAGATCTCAGGGGAAGGGGAGCAAGGTCTCAGGGGAAGGGGAGTGAGTTCTCAGGGCAGGGGAGTGAGGTCTCAGGGCAGGGGAGTGAGGTCTCAGGGGAAGGGGAGTGAGGTCTCAGGGGAGGGGGGAGTGAGGTATCAGGGGAGTGAGGTCTCAGGGAAGGGGAGTGAGGTCTCAGGGGAGTGAGTTCTCAGGGGAAGGGGAGTGAGGTCTCAGGAGAGTGAGGTCTCAGGGAGTGAGGTCTCAGGGGAAGGGGAGTGAGTCTCAGGGCAGGGGGAGTGAGGTCTCAGGGGAGGGGGAGTGAGGTATCAGGGGAGTGAGGTCTCAGGGGAAGGGGAGTGAGATCTCAGGGGAAGGGGAGCAAGGTCTCAGGGGAAGGGGAGTGAGTTCTCAGGGCAGGGGAGTGAGGTCTCAGGGCAGGGGAGTGAGGTCTCAGGGGAAGGGGAGTGAGGTCTCAGGGGAGGGGGAGTGAGGTATCAGGGGAGTGAGGTCTCAGGGGAAGGGGAGTGAGGTCTCAGGGGAGTGAGTTCTCAGGGGAAGGGGAGTGAGGTCTCAGGAGAGTGAGGTCTCAGGGGAGTGAGGTCTCAGGGGAGTGATGTCTCAGGGGAAGGGGAGTGAGGTCTCAGGGGAAGGGGAGTGAGGTCTCAGGGGACGGGGAGTGAGGTCTCAGGGGAAGGGGAGTAAGGTCTCAGGCAGGGGAGTGAGGTCTCAGGGTTGTGAGGTCTCAGGGCAGGGGAGTGAGGTCTCAGAGGAGTTAGGTCTCAAGGGAGTGAGGTCTCAGGGGAAGGGGAGTGAGGTCTCAGGGGAGGGGGAGTGAGATCTCAGTGGAGTGAGGTCTCAGGGGAAGGGGAGTGAGGTCTCAGGGGAGTGAGGTCTCAGGGGAGGGGAGTTAGGTCTCAGGGGAGTGAGAGCTCAGGGGAAGGGGAGTGAGGTCTCAGGGGAAGGGGAGTAAGGTCTCGGGAGTGAGGTCTCAGGGGAAGGGGAGTGTGGTCTCAGGGGAGTGATGTCTCAGGGGAAGGGGAGTGAGGTCTCACGGGAAGGGGAGTGAGGTCTCAGGGGACGGGGAGTGAGGTCTCAGGGGAAAGGGAGTAAGGTCTCAGGCAGGGGAGTGAGGTCTCAGGGGTGTGAGCTCTCAGGGCAGGGGAGTGAGGTCTCAGGGGTGTGAGGTCTCAGGGGTGTGAGGTCTCAGGTCATCCAGATAATACCCAGAGGACTCCAGTGACAGCCCAGTCCTCTCAGCTCTGCTCCCACTCTCGTTTACCACTGTCAAGGAGGCAAACATTCAGACTGCAATAATGATAAACAGAACGGTACGTTCACAACATTAATGTGCTGCATGTTTCAGATGATCTGCTACTAGTTTGATGTTTGTAGCCATACTGTCCTTTTAACAATCACCCATATTAACAGACTTATTTCATTTAAACATCACATTTCTCTAGTGTAGGCTTCTTATCATAAATAATGAGAGAGAGACAGAGAGAGAGAGACAGAGAGAGAGAGAGAGAGAGAGAGAGAGACAGAGAGAGAGAGAGAGACAGAGAGAGAGAGAGAGAGAGAGAGAGAGAGAGACAGAGGCCGAGAGAGAGAGAGACAGAGAGAGAGAGAGAGACAGAGAGAGAGAGAGAGACAGAGACAGAGAGAGAGAGAGAGACAGAGAGAGAGAGAGAGACAGAGAGAGAGAGAGACCGAGAGAGAGAGAGAGAGGCCGAGAGAGAGAGAGAGAGAGAGAGAGAGAGAGAGAGAGAGAGAGAGAGAGAGAGAGAGAGAGACAGAGAGAGAGAGAGAGAGAGAGAGAGAGAGAGAGAGAGAGAGAGAGAGACAGAGAGAGAGAGACAGAGAGAGAGAGAGAGACAGAGACAGAGAGAGAGAGGAGAGAGAGAGAGAGAGAGACAGAGAGAGAGAGAGAGACTCTGCACGCAGAATTCTGCAAAAATATCCTCCGTGTACAACGTAGAACACCAAATAATGCATGCAGAGCAGAATTAGGCCGATACCCACTAATTATCAAAATCCAGAAAAGAGCTGTTAAATTCTACAACCACCTAAAAGGAAGCGATTCACAAACCTTCCATAACAAAGCCATCACCTACAGAGAGATGAACCTGGAGAAGAGTCCCCTAAGCAAGCTGGTCCTGGGGCTCTGTTCACAAACACAAACACACACTACAGAGCCCCAGGACAGCAGCACAATTAGACCCAACCAAATTATGAGAAAACAAAAAGATAACTACTTAACACATTGGAAAGAATTAACAAAAAAACAGAGCAAACTAGAATGCTATTTGGCCCTACACAGAGAGTACACAGCGGCAGAATACCTGACCACTGTGACTGACCCAAAATTAAGGAAAGCCTTGACTATGTACAGACTCAGTGAGCATAGCCTTGCTATTGAGAAAGGCCGCCGTAGGCAGACATGGCTCTCAAGAGAAGACAGGCTATGTGCTCACTGCCCACAAAATGAGGTGGAAACTGAGCTGCACTTCCTAACCTCCTGCCCAATGTATGACCATATTAGAGAGACATATTTCCCTCAGATTACACAGATCCACAAAGAATTTGAAAACAAATCCAATTTTGAAAAACTCCCATATCTACTGGGTGAAATTCCACAGTGTGCCATCACAGCAGCAAGATTTGTGACCTGTTGCCACGAGAAAAGGGCAACCAGTGAAGAACAAACACCATTGTAAATACAACCCATATTTATGCTTATTTATTTTATCTTGTGTCCTTTAGCCATTTGTACATTGTTAGAACACTGTATATATATATAATATGACATTTGTAATGTCTTTACTGTTTTGAAACTTCTGTATGTGTAATGTTTACTGTTAATTTTTGTTGTTTTTCACTTTATATATTCACTTTGTATGTTGTCTACCTCACTTGCTTTGGCAATGTTAACACATGTTTCCCATGCCAATAAAGCCCTTGAATTGAATTGAATTGAAATTGAGAGAGAGACAGAGAGAGAGAGAGAGACAGAGAGAGAGAGAGAGAGAGAGAGAGAGAGAGAGAGAGAGAGAGAGAGAGACAGAGAGAGAGACAGAGAGAGAGAGAGAGACAGAGAGAGAGAGAGAGAGAGAGAGAGAGAGAGAGACAGAGAGAGAGAGAGAGACAGAGAGAGAGAGAGAGACAGAGAGAGAGACAGAGAGAGAGAGAGAGACAGAGAGAGAGAGAGAGAGAGAGACAGAGAGAGAGAGAGAGACAGAGAGAGAGACAGAGAGAGAGAGAGAGACAGAGAGAGAGAGAGAGAGAGAGAGGGATTTAGAGAATGAGAGATTAACAAGAGAGAAAGTCATGCGTTGGGTGATAATTGAGGAATGTTAATTTGATTTGTTTCTGGGTTTGACCTTGCTGTCTAACTGAAGTCTGCTTGACCTGTTGACCTGTTAGCTGTGGCGTTTGGAGTGGAGCGCCGTCTACCCCTCCCTATTGAGCGAGCTGTGTCTGCCCTTCCTGCTGAGCAGTACATTTCCATAGAGACCTGCCTCTGTGTCTGCCCTTCCTGCTGAGCAGTACATTTCCATAGAGACCTGCCTCTGTGTCTGCCCTTCCTGCTGAGCAGTACATTTCCATAGAGATTGCCTCTGTGTGTTCCCTTCCTTGCTGAGCAGTACATTTCCATAGAGACCTGCCTCTGTGTGTTTCCTTCCTGCTGAGCAGTACATTTCCATAGAGACCTGCCTCTGTGTGTTCCCTTCCTTGCTGAGCAGTACATTTCCATAGAGACCTGCCTCTGTGTCTTCCCTTCCTGCTGAGCAGTACATTTCCATAGAGATCTGCCTCTGTGTGTTCCCTTCCTGCTGAGCAGTACATTTCCATAGAGATCTGCCTCTGTGTGTTCCCTTCCTGCTGAGCAGTACATTTCCATAGAGACCTGCCTCTGTGTGTTCCCTTCCTTGCTGAGCAGTACATTTCCATAGAGACCTGCCTCTGTGTGTTCCCTTCCTTGCTGAGCAGTACATTTCCATAGAGACCTGCCTCTGTGTGTTCCCTTCCTTGCTGAGCAGTACATTTCCATAGAGACCTGCCTCTGTGTGTTCCCTTCCTGCTGTGTGCTTCTCTTCCAACTTATCTGATGGAGAACAACTCAACCTCTTGACAGCTCCCAGCTTCCCTGAATGAACTAACATGTCAGCCATGGATACATGGACCCTGTCAGCTAAATGACTTTATCACATAAAAACTCACACATCTTTATCTGAATCTCTGTAGCTGTAATATCTCTCACTGGTCTCTGGTTCACTGGAGTCTGGTTCACTGGAGTCTGGTTCACTGGAGTCTGGTTCACTGGAGTCTGGTTCACTGGAGGCTGGTTCACTGGTTCACTGGAGTCTGGTTCACTGGAGTCTGGTTCACTGGAGTCTGGTTCACTGGAGTCTGGTTCACTGGAGTCTGGTTCACTGGAGTCTGGTTCACTGGAGTTCACTGGAGTCTGGTTCACTGGAGTCTGGTTCACTGGAGTCTGGTTCACTGCAGTCTGGTTCACCTGGAGTCTGGTTCACTGGAGTCTGGTTCACTGGAGTCTGGTTCACTGGAGTCTGGTTCACTGGTCTCTGTTCACTGGAGTCTGGTTCTCTGGTTCACTGGTTCACCCAGAGTCTGGTTCACTGGTCTGTCTGGTTCACTGGTGTCTGGTTCACTGGTGTCTGGTTCACTGGAGTCTGGTTCACTGGTGTCTGGTTCACTGGTGTCTGGTTCACTGGTCTCTGGTTCACTGGAGTCTGGTTCACTGGTCTGGTTCACTGGTGTCTGGTTCACTGGAGTCTGGTTCACTGGAGTCTGGTTCACCCAGAGTCTGGTTCACTGGAGTCTGGTTCACTGGAGTCTGGTTCACTGGTGTCTGGTTCACTGGTGTCTGGTTCACTGGAGGCTGGTTCACTGGAGGCTGGTTCACTGGAGTCTGGTTCACTGGAGTCTGGTTCACTGGAGGCTGGTTCAACAGAGGGGCAATTGCCAGTTGACTTTCAGCTGGGTCCCTCTGGATCTTGCATTTTGATCTCCTTGAAGTGTTTGGACCCTGTGGTGTCAGATCAGTCTGTTTAGGGTTGGTGTGGTATATCCCTGTGGTGTCAGATCAGTCTGGTTATGGTTGGTGTGGTTTGGACCCTGTGGTGTAAGATCAGTCTGGTTAGGGTTGGTGTGGTTTGGACCCTGTTGTGTCAGATCAGTCTGGTTAGGGTTGGTGTGGTTTGGACACTGTGGTGTCAGATCAGTCTGGTTAGGGTTGTTGTGGTATATCCCTGTGGTGTCAGATCAGTCTGGTTAGGGTTGGTGTGGTATAGCCCTGTGGTGTCAGATCAGTCTGGTTAGGGTTGGTGTGGTATTTCACTGTGGTGTCATATCAGTCTGGTTAGGGTTGGTGTGGTATATCCATGTGGTGTCAGATGAGCCTGGTTAGATTGGTGTGGTATATCCATGTGGTGTCAGATGAGCCTGATTAGGGTTGGTGTTGTTTGGGCCCTGTGGTGTCAGAACAGTCTGGTTAGGGTTGGTGTGGTATATCCATGTGGTGTCAGATGAGCCTGATTAGGGTTGGTGTGGTTTTGTACCCTGTGGTGTCAGATCAGTCTGGTTAGGGTTGGTATGGTATATCCCTGTGGTGTTAGATAAGTCTGGTTAGGTTTGGTGTGGTATATCCCTGTGGTGTCAGATCAGTCTGGTTAGGGTTGGTGTGGTTAGCACCCTGTGGTGTCAGATCAGTCTGGTTAGGGTTGGTGTGGTTAGCACCCTGTGGTGTCAGATCAGTCTGGTTAGGGTTGGTGTGGTTTGGACCATGTGGTGTCAGATCAGTCTGGTTAGGGTTGGTGTGGTTTGGACACTGTGGTGTCAGATCAGTCTGATTAGGGTTGGTGTGGTATATCCCTGTGGTGTCAGATCAGTCTGATTAGAGTTGGTGTGGTATATCCCTGTGGTGTCAGATCAGTCTGATTAGGGTTGGTGTGGTATATACCTGTGGTGTCAGATCAGTCTGATTAGGGTTGGTGTGGTATATCCCTGTGGTGTCAGATCAGTCTGTTTAGGGTTTGTGTGGTTTGGACCCTGTGGTGTCAGATCAGTCTGGTTAGGGTTGGTGTGGTATATCCCTGTGGTGTCAGGTCAGTCTGGTTAGGGTTGGTGTGGTATATCCCTGTGGTGTCAGATCAGTCTGGTTAGGGTTGGTGTGGTATATCCCTGTGGTGTCAGATCAGTCTGGTTAGGGTTGGTGTGGTATATCCCTGTGGTGTCAGATCAGTCTGATTAGGGTTGGTATGGTACATCCCTGTGGTGTCAGATCTGCTGTGTTGCTCCTGTGCTAACAACCAACCTTGGCATGGCCTAGCGGGCAGATAGGGACGAGTTTGGGCAGTATCTAACCCAGCACAACAAGGCAACAGACAGAGAGAGGTCCTGTGTGCTGCCTGTTGTCCCTGGGCGTGTGGCCCCACCACCATCCTCCTCCCGCCCCAGTCACCCAGAGATTACCCAAAATCAGCCATCCAACCATGGGTAATCCCACTTAAAATGTTCTGGAGCTGGCTGAGACGGTAGAACGCCCGGGACTTTCCTGTGACTGTGACACATAATGCCTGAGTCCCAAATGACACACTATTCCTTATTGGCCCTAGTCAGAAGTAGTGCCCTATATAGGGGACAGTGTGCTATTTGGGACGCACGCTAATACTTATCCCTGAAACCAAACAGTCTCCATTACTATAATTCCAGATGCATTATCACCCTGGTCTCATGTTTTAATAGGGCCTTGGTCTGGAATGTGTGTTTGGGAGGAAAACAGTGACGTAAGGGAAGTGAGCCTGGTAGACCTGGGTCCTGTCCACTCAGTCAGTCAGCTAGAGGTCCTGTCCACTCAGTCAGTCAGCTAGAGGTCCTGTCCACTCAGTCAGTCAGCTAGAGGTCCTGTCCACTCAGTCAGTCAGCTAGAGGTCCTGTCCACTCAGTCAGTCAGCTAGAGGCCCTGTCCACTCAGTCAGTCAGCTAGAGGTCCTGTCCACTCAGTCAGCCAGCTATAGAGGTCCTGTCCACTTAGTCAGTCAGCTAGAAGTCCTGTCCACTCAGTCAGTCAGCTAGAAGTCCTGTCCACTCAGTCAGCCAGCTAGAGGTCCTGTCCACTCAGTCAGTCAGCTAGAGGTCCTGTCCACTCAGTCAGCCAGTGAAAAAGAGGTCAAGTCCACTCAGTCAGTCAGCTAGAGGTCCTGTTCACTCAGTCAGCCAGCTAGAGGTCCTGTCCACTCAGTCAGCCAGCTAGAGGTCCTGTCCACTCAGTCAGTCAGCTAGAGGTCCTGTCCACTCAGTCAGTCAGCTAGAGGTCCTGTCCACTCAGTCAGTCAGCTAGAGGTCCTGTCCACTCAGTCAGCCAGCTAGAGGTCCTGTCCACTCAGTCAGTCAGTCAGCTAGAGGTCCTGTCCACTCAGTCAGTCAGTCAGCTAGAGGTCCTGTCCACTCAGTCAGTCAACTAGAGGTTAATGATCAGTCAGTCAGTCAGTCAGTCAACTAGAGGTTAATGATCAGTCAGTCAGTCAGTCTGTCAACTAGAGGTTAATGATCAGTCACTCACTCAGTCAGTCAGTCAGTCAGCTAGAAGGCAGCAGCACCCTCTTCTCCACACTGTCTGTGTGGGGGCCCCATTTCAGATTGTCAGTGATTTGTACTCAGAGTAACTTGAAGATTTTCACGTTCTCCACTGCTGCCCCGTCAATGTGAATGGGGGTGTGCTCTCTCTGATGCCTCCTGAAGTCCATAAACAGCTCCTTCATTTTGTTGACGTTGAGGGAGAGGTTATTGTCCTGGCACCACACCCAGGGCCCTCACCTCCTCCCTGTAGGCCGTCTCCTCGTTGTTGGTAATCAAGCCTACCACTGTAGTGTCGTCTACAAACTTGATGATTGAGTTGGAGGCATGCATGGCCACGCTATCATGGGTGAACAGGGAGTACAGGAGGGGGCTGAGCACGCACCCCTGAGTTGAGGATCAGCGTAGTGGAGGTGTTGTTACCTACCCTCACCACCTGGGGGCGGCCCGTCAGGAAGTCCAGGATCCAGTTGCAGAGGGAGGTGTTGTTACCCACCCTCACCACCTGGGGGCAGCCCGTCAGGAAGTCCAGGATCCAGTTGCAGAGGGCGGTGTTCAGTCCCAGGGTCCTTAGCTTGGTGACGAATATAGAGGAAACGATGGTGTTGAACGCTGAGCTGTAGTCAATGAACAGCATTCTCACATAGGTGTTCCTCTTGTCCAGATGGGAAAGGGTAGTGTGGAGTGCAGTATAGATTGTGTCATCTATGGAGTGGGGTGTCTGGGATGATGGTGTTGATGTGAGCCATGACCAGCCTTTCAAAGCATTTCATTGTTACAGATGTGAGTGCTACGCGGTGATAGTCATTTAGACAGGTTACCTTGGCATTCTTGGGCACAGGGACTATAATGGTCTGCTTGAAACATGTAGGTATTACAGACTGGGTCAGGGGCAGGTTCAAAATGTAATTGAAGACACTTGCCAGCTGGTCAGCACATGCTCTGAGTATGTCTTGGTAATCCATCTGGCCCTGCGGCCTTCTGAATGTTGACCTGTTTAAAGATCTTACTTACATTGGCTACGGACAGCGTGATCACACAGTCATCCAGAACAGCTGGTGCACTCATGCATGGTTCAGTGTTGCTTGCCTCGAAGCGAGCATAAAAGGCATTTAGCTCGTCTGGTAGGCTTGCGCCACTGGGTAGCTCGCGGCTGGGTTTCCTTTTGTAATCCATGATAGTTTGCAAGCCTTGCCACATCCGACGAGCGTCAGAGCCGACGTAGTAGGATTCGATCTTAGTCCTCTATTGATGCTTTGCCTGTTTGATGGAGGTCGCAGCGGGATTAGTGTCCCGCTCCTCTAGCCTTTAGCTCAGTGTGGATGTTGCCTGGCTTCTGGTTGGGGTATGTACTTACCATCACTGTGGGGACGATGTCGTCACTGCACCTATTGACAAAGCCGGGGACTGACGTGGTAACGTCCTCAATGCCATTGTATGAATCCCATAACATATTCCAGCCAGGAAAACAATCATGTAGCTTAGGCATCCGTGTCATCAGACCACTTCCATATTGAGTGTGTCACTGGTACTTCCTGTTTTTGCTTGTAAGCAGGTATCGGGAGCTATGGTCAGATTTGCCAAATGGAGGGTGAGGGAGATCTTTGTATGTGTCTCTGTGTGGAGTAAAGGTGGTCTAGAGTTTATTTTCCTCTGGTTGCACATGTGACATGCTGGTAGAAATGAGGTAGAACGGATTTCAGTTTGCCTGCATTAAAATCACCGGCCACTAGGAGCGCCTCCTCTGGGTGAGCACTTTCTTGTTTGCTTATTTCTATATCTTTGAGTGCGATCTTAGTGTCAGCATCGGTTTGTGGTGGTAAATAGACAGATAGGAAAAATATAGATGATAAACTCTCTTGGTAAATAGTGTGGTCTACAGCTTATCATGAGGTACTCTACCTCAGGCCAGCAGAACCTCGAGAATTCCTTAATATTAGAGATTGCGCACCTGCTTAACAAAGAGACACACCCCTCCTCCATAACACACCCTTTATCCTTACCCAACGCTGTCGTCTTGGCGATGTTAGAAAAACCAGCTAGATGTACAATATGTTATCTATGTCCTTGTTCAGCCAAACACATAGGATAAAGAGTTCTTCAGATCCCTGTTCTGATAGTCTCAGGAGCTCGTCCAGTGTGTTCTCCAGTATATCTGACAAATAGAACGGAGGGTTTCGGCAGATTATTTATTTTTTCGCCTCTCTTACGCCTTCTCTTTCTTTTCCGAGTCTCTGGGATTAGGGACCGGCCCGGGGTGTGCAGTATGTTGTGCGCCCCCTACTGGTTGAAGTAGAAATCTTCATCCAAATCAATATTAGTGATCGCTGTTCTGATGTCCAGGAGCTCTTTTCGGTCATAGGAAACAATGGTAGAAACATTACGTACCAAATAAGTTTAAGATCAGTACCAGGAGCCCGTAAAACAGCAGCTATCCATTACAGCGCCATTCCTTCCATGACCTTGTAATATAGATCCTTCTAGAATGACCTTGTACTACTGCTAGTTTCTTCCTGGTACAGCTCAGCTAGAATGACCTTGTACTATAGCTAGATCCTTCCTGGTACAGCTCAGCTAGAATGACCTTGTACTATAGCTAGATCCTTCCTGGTACAGCTCAGCTAGAATGGCCTTGTAATATAGCTAGATCCTTCCTGGTACAGCTCAGCTAGAATGGCCTTGTAATATAGCTAGATCCTTCCTGGTACAGCTCAGCTAGAATGACCTTGTACTATAGCTAGATCCTTCCTGGTACAGCTCAGCTAGAATGACCTTGTACTATAGCTAGATCCTTCCTGGTACAGCTCAGCTAGAATGACCTTGTACTATAGCTAGATCCTTCCTGGTACAGCTCAGCTAGAATGACCTTGTACTATAGCTAGATCCTTCCTGGTACAGCTCAGCTAGAATGACCTTGTAATATAGCTAGATCCTTCCTGGTACAGCTCAGCTAGAATGACCTTGTACTATAGCTAGATCCTTCCTGGTACAGCTCAGCTAGAATGACCTTGTACTATAGCTAGATCCTTCCTGGTACAGCTCAGCTAGAATGACCTTGTAATATAGCTAGATCCTTCCTGGTACAGCTCAGCTAGAATGGCCTTGTAATATAGCTAGATCCTTCCTGGTACAGCTCAGCTAGAATGACCTTGTACTATAGCTAGATCCTTCCTGGTACAGCTCAGCTAGAATGGCCTTGTAATATAGCTAGATCCTTCCTGGTACACCTCAGCTAGAATGGCCTTGTAATATAGGTAGATCCTTCCTGGTACAGCTCAGCTAGAATGACCTTGTAATATAGCTAGATCCTTCCCGGTACAGCTCAGCTAGAATGGCCTGTCACTGAGAAGAAGGCCTTGTATACCATAAGCTGAATATCCTGATTCCTGCCTGGTGCAGTCAGCTTTAAGGGCCCCTCTGTGTTTTGGTACCTGGCACTGGGGTCGTAATGGCATAAGGGCTGTCATATAGACCCTTAAGGCCGATGAGTTGCCTTGGTCATGTGATGTAGGATAATGTCACTTCCCCTCTTTCCTGACTCTGGTATAATGAGATAGTATGAGATAGTATATCACCTGGGCTGGGTCCCAAATGGCACCCAATTTACTACATAGTGCACTACTTTAGACCAGAGCCCTATGGAACCCTATTCCCTATATAGTGCACTACTTTAGACCAGAGCCCTATGGAACCCTATCCCCTATATAGTGCACTACTTTTTAGAGGGGAAAAGGGTGCCATTTGGGATGTGATCCTGGTGTTAAACTGAGCAGAGTAATGATGGCACCTACAGTCAGGGGTCTGGCCTCCTTTTCTCTATCTCTCTCTCACTCTCTTGTTCTCTCGCCTCTCTCTTCTCTTTCTCTTTCTCTTTCTCTCTCCCCTTCTCTTTCCATCTCTCTTTATCTCTCCCTCTTTCTCTTTCTCTCTCCCCTTCTCTTTCCATCTCTCTTTATCTCTCTCTTTCTCCCCTCTCTCTCCCCTTCTCTTTCCATCTCTCTTTCTCTCTTTCTCTTCTCTCTTTCTCCCCTTCTCTTTCCATCTCTCTTTATCTCTCTCTTTCTCCCCTCTCTCTCTCTCTCTCTCTCTCTCTCTCTCTCTCTCTCTCTCTCTCTCTCTCTCACTCTCCTTTCTTTCTCTCTCTCTCCATCCCTCCATTTTTCTCTGCGTTCTGTGTTACAACAGAGCCAAGTTAGCCCAAACCTTCCCTGCTCTCTCATCTCTCTCTCTTTCAATTTCAATTTCAATTTAAGGGGCTTTATTGGCATGGGAAAAATGTCACCCTCCTTTTCTCTCTCCCTTCTTTAATACTGTCAGGCCTTGAGCCCCCACCACCTCTCTTAACACAGCTATAAAAGGAGAATTCAGAACACGGGACTCCTCTGCCCTTGTTCTTTTTATTATAGAACTCTCAGCTCTTTGGAATGGAAGGTCTTTGGAATGGAAGCTCTTTGGAATGGAAGCTCTTTGGAATGGAAGCTCTTTGGAATGGAAGCTCTTTGGAATGGAAGCTCTTTGGAATGGAAGCTCTTTGGAATGGAAGCTCTTTGGAATGGAAGCTCTTTGGAATGGAAGCTCTTTGGAATGGAAGCTCTTTGGAATGGAAGGTCTTTGCTATGGAAGGTCTTTGCTATGGAAGGTCTTTGCTATGGAAGGTCTTTGCTATGGAAGGTCTTTGCTATGGAAGGTCTTTGCTATGGAAGGTCTTTGCTATGGAAGGTCTTTGCTATGGAAGGTCTTTGCTATGGAAGGTCTTTGCTATGGAAGGTCTTTGCTCCAGGAAGGTCTTTCTGGAAGGTCATTTTTTTTATGGAAGGCTCCTTTTTTAAAGGGTACTGGAAGGTCAATATGGAGGGTCATTTACTACAGAGTCAATGGTCTATATACAGGGGGTACCGGTACAGAGTCAATGGAGGCTATATAAGGTGTTACGGTACAGAGTCAGTGTGGAGGCTATATACAGGGTGTTACGGAAGAGTCTTTGCTATGGAAGGTCATTCCAGAGTCAGTGGAGTGCTATATGCACTTTCATGTTTTATAAAGGCTCTCAGTGTATAATCTAGTCAATGTCCCCTATATACAGGGGTCACAGAGTCAATGTGGAGGCAAACAGGGGGTACTGGTACAGAGTCAATGTGTATATACAGGGGTACCTACAGAGTCATGTGGAGGAACACTCTGCAGAGTCAATGTAGGCTATATTAGGGGGTAGGTACAGAGTCAGAGCTACCTTTACCGCATACAGAGTCAATGTGGAGGCTATATACAGGGGTACCGGTACAGAGTCAATGTGGAGGCTATATACAGGGGGTACCGGTACAGAGTCAATGGGAGGCTATATACAGGGGTACCGGTACAGAGTCAATGTGGAGGCTATATACAGGGGTACTGGTACAGAGTCAATATGGAGGCTATATACAGGGGTACCGGTACAGAGTCAATGTGGAGGCTATATACAGGGGGTACCGGTACAGAGTCAATGTGGAGGCTATATACAGGGGGTACCGGTACAGAGTCAATGTGGAGGCTATATACAGGGGTACCGGTACAGAGTCAATGTGGAGGCTATACAGAGGGGTACCGGTACAGAGTCAATGATAACAGGGGTCTACAGAGTCAGTGGAGGCTATACAGGGGGCTGGTACAGAGTCAGAGGCTATATACAGAGGGTACCGGTACAGAGTCAGATAACAGGGGTACCGGTAGAGTCAATATGGAGGCTATATACAGGGGTACTGGTACAGAGTCAGGATATACAGGGGTCTAGACAGATCAATGTGGAGATATACAGGGGGTACTAGAGTCAATATGATAACAGGGGTACTGGTACAGACAGATAACAGGGGGTCTAGACAGATAACAGAGGGTACTAGAGTCAGATATACAGAGGGTCTACAGACAGATAACAGGGGTCTAGAGTCAGGAGGCTAACAGAGGGTATCTAGACAGATAACAGAGGGTATCTAGACAGATATACAGAGGGTACCGGTAGACAGGAGGCTAACAGAGGGTCTAGAGTCAGATAACAGGGGTACCGGTACAGAGTCAATGTGGAGGCTATAACAGGGGTACTGGTAGAGTCAATGAGGCTATACAGGGGGCCGGACAGAGTCAATGTGGAGGCTATATACAGGGGTACTGGTACAGAGTCAATGTGGAGGCTATATACAGGGGTAGGTACAGAGTCAATGTGGAGGCTATATACAGGGGGTACACAGAGTCAATATGGAGGCTATATACAGGGGTACTGGTACAGAGTCAATATGGAGGCTATATACAGGGGGTACCGGTACAGAGTCAATGTGGAGGCTATATACAGGGGGTACCGGTACAGAGTCAATATGGAGGCTATATACAGGGGGTACTGGTACAGAGTCAATATGGAGGCTATATACAGGGGGTACCGGTACAGAGTCAATGTGGAGGCTATATACAGGGGGTACCGGTACAGAGTCAATATGGAGGCTATATACAGGGGGTACCGGTACAGAGTCAATATGGAGGCTATATACAGGGGGTACCGGTACAGAGTCAATATGGAGGCTATATACAGGGGGTATCGGTACAGAGTCAATGTGGAGGCTATATACAGGGGGTATCGGTACAGAGTCAATATGGAGGCTATATACAGGGGGTATCGGTACAGAGTCAATATGGAGGCTATATACAGGGGTACCGGTACAGAGTCAATGTGGAGGCTATATACAGGGGTATCGGTACAGAGTCAATGTGGAGGCTATATACAGGGGTACCGGTACAGAGTCAATGTGGAGGCTATATACAGGGGGTACCGGTACAGAGTCAATGTGGAGGCTATATACAGGGGTACTGGTACAGAGTCAATGTGGAGGCTATATACAGGGGTACTGGTACAGAGTCAATGTGGAGGCTATATACAGGGGTACCGGTACAGAGTCAATGTGGAGGCTATATACAGGGGGTACCGGTACAGAGTCAATGTGGAGGCTATATACAGGGGTACTGGTACAGAGTCAATGTGGAGGCTATATACAGGGGGTACCGGTACAGAGTCAATGTGGAGGCTATATACAGGGGTACTGGTACAGAGTCAATGTGGAGGCTATATACAGGGGTACCGGTACAGAGTCAATGTGGAGGCTATATACAGGGGTACTGGTACAGAGTCAATGTGGAGGCTATATACAGGGGTACTGGTACAGAGTCAATGTGGAGGCTATATACAGGGGTACTGGTACAGAGTCAATGTGGAGGCTATATACAGGCGGTACCGGTACAGAGTCAATGTGGAGGCTATATACAGGGGGTACTGGTACAGAGTCAATGTGGAGACTATATACAGGGGGTACCGATACAGAGTCAATGTGGAGACTCTATACAACAATTTTTAGGGCATTCCTCTGACACCGCCTGGTAAATAGTTCCTGGATGGCAGGAAGCTTGGCTCCAGTAATGTACTGAGCCGTACGCATTACCCTCTGTGGTCGGAGGCCGAGCAGTTGCCATACCAGGCAGTGATACAACCGGTCAGGATGCTCTTGATGGTGCAGCTGTAGAACCTTTTGAGGATCTGGGGTACCCATGCCAAATCTTTTCAGTCTCCTAAGGGGGAATAGGTTTTGTCGTGCCCTCTTCACAACTGTCTTGGTGTGTTTGGACCATGTAGACATTCCATTCCATACCCACACTGACTGGACTCTACCCACACTGACTGGACTCTACCCACACTGACTGGACTCTACCCACACTGACTGGACTCTACCCACACACTGACTGGACTCTACCCACACTGACTGGACTCTACCCACACTGACTGGACTCTACCCACACTGACTGGACTCTACCCACACTGACTGGACTCTACCCACACACTGACTGGACTCTACCCACACACTGACTGGACTCTACCCACACTGACTGGACTCTACCCACACTGACTGGACTCTACCCACACACTGACTGGACTCTACCCACACTGACTGGACTCTACCCACACTGACTGGACTCTACCCACACTGACTGGACTCTACCCACACTGACTGGACTGACTGGACTCTACCCACACTGACTGGACTCTACCCACACACTGACTGGACTCTACCCACACTGACTGGACTCTACCCACACTGACTGGACTCTACCCACACTGACTGGACTCTACCCACACTGACTGGACTCTACCCACACTGACTGGACTCTACCCACTGGACACTGACTGACTGAACTCTACCCACACTGACTGGACTCTACCCACACTGACTGGACTCTACCCACACACTGACTGGACTCTACCCACACTGACTGGACTCTACCCACACTGACTGGACTCTACCCACACTGACTGGACTCTACCCACACACTGACTGGACTCTACCCACACTGACTGGACTCTACCCACACTGACTGGACTCTACCCACACTGACTGGACTCTACCCACACACTGACTGGACTCTACCCACACTGACTGGACTCTACCCACACTGACTGGACTCTACCCACACACTGACTGGACTCTACCCACACTGACTGGACTCTACCCACACACTGACTGGACTCTACCCACACTGACTGGACTCTACCCACACTGACTGGACTCTACCCACACTGACTGGACTCTACCCACACTGACTGGACTCTACCCACACACTGACTGAACACTACCCACACTGATTGGACTCTACCCACACTGACTGGACTCTACCCACACTGACTGGACTCTATATATACGACAAAACACAAAACAAGAGAGACAACACAACACTACACAAAGAAAGACCTAAAACAATAATATAGCATGGCAGCAATACATGACAACACAACATGGTAGCAGAACAACATGCACAAAACATGGTACAATCATTAGAAATAAATTTAATAAATAAAGAATACTAAACTACACAGTGTAGTATCCCTCAATCATGTGTACTGTCATGCAATCATGTCATGCAATAAAATGCAAACTAATTACTTAAAAATCATACAATGTGATTTTCTGGATTTTTGTTTAAGATTCCGTCTCTCACAGTTGAAGTGTACCTATGATAAAAATTACAGACCTCTACATGCTTTGTAAGTAGGAGAACCTGCACAATTGGCAGTGTATCAAATACTTGTTCTCCCCACTGTATATATCAATATATATCAATATATATATCAATATATATCAATACACATCTAAACTAATGTGATAGGTCTTTGAGGATTCCCATTCTAGTTGTTTATTACTGTGTGGAATAAACAATAAAAATGAACAGTAAATAAATAAACATTACACTCAGACAGCCTACCTACTGGTTATAGGTTTCCTATAGGGGAAAACCCCCATGTCACGCCCTGGTCTAAGTATGTTGTGTTGGGGGAAAACCCCCAATTCTATGTCAAAGATAATAAATACAAAAATCCTATAGTAAATATTATAGTAATATCCGCAAAAACACATGTACTACAGTATACTACAGTAATCCTCCTCTGTTTGTATTCTTTTAGGATTTCCCCAATACTGATGTCCGGTTCTCTCTCTGTCCCTCTTTCTGTCCCTCTATCTCTCTCTCTCTCTCTTTTTGTCTCTATCTGTCTCTCTGTCTCTCTGTCTGTCTCTCTCACTCTCTCTGTCTCTCTCTCTGTCTCTCTCTCTCTGTCTGTCTCTCTATCTGTCTCTCTGTCTCTCTGTCTGTCTCTCTCTCTCTCTGTCTGTCTCTCTCTCTGTCTCTCTCTCTCTCTCTCTGTCTCTCTCTCTCTCTGTCTCTCTCTCTCTCTCTCTCTCTCTCTCTCTCTCTCTCTCTCTCTGTCTCTCTCTGTCTCTCTCTCTCTCTCTGTCTCTCTCTGTCTCTCTCTGTCTCTCTCTCTCTCTCTCTCTCTGTCTCTCTGTCTCTCTCTCTGTCTCTCTGTGTCTCTCTCTTCAATTCAATTCTCTCTCTCTTTATTGGCTCTGTCTTAACATTGCCAAAGCAAGTGAGGTCAACATACAAAGTGAATATATAAAGTGAAAAACTTAACTAAACTCTCATCAGAAGTTTCAAAACAGTAAAGACATTACAAATGTCATATTATATATATATACAGTGTTCTAACAATGTACAAATGGTTAAAGGACACAAGATAAAATAAATAAGCATAAATATGGGTCTATCTACTGGTGTCTGTTCTTCTCTGGTTGCCTCTCTCTGGCAGTACATCTTACTGCTTTAATGCCAAAATGTCAAATACCCATAGAATAAAGTCAGATAAATCATGACAAAATACATCTGGAAATGTCACGTAGTTAAACCTCCTAATATTCACTGAAGGTGGACTAGAAAAGGGCTGTTTTTAATGACACATAGTGTCTTCTCTTGAGAGCTATTTAAAGTCTAATACGGCATTTCTGCTGATTTGGTTAAATGGCGTCAGCCATCATAAAATGGAGATGCTAAATGTTATCTGTAAAGGGGCTTCCCTGTCCGGCTTCCTGTCTCTCTCCCTGTCTCTCTCTCCAGCTTCCCAGTCCAGCTTCCCAGTCCAGCCTCCCAGTCCAGCCTCCCAGTCCAGCTCTCTCCCAGTCAGCTTCCCAGTCCAGCTTCCCAGTCCAGCTTCCCAGCCCAGTCTCTCCCAGTCCAGCTTCCCAGTCCAGCTTCCCAGTCCAGCTTCCCAGTCCAGCTTCCCAGCCCAGCTTCCCAGCCCAGCTTCCCAGCCCAGCTTCCCAGTCCAGCTTCCCAGTCCAGCTTCCCAGTACATCTTACCAGCTTTAATTCAAAATGTCAAATACCATCAGAATAAAGTCAGATAAATCATGACAAAATACATCTGGAAATGTCACGTAGTTAAACCTCCTACATTCACTGAAGGTGTTTTTAATGACTAGTGTCTTCTCCTTTTTAAAGTCTAATACGGCATTTCTGCTGATTTGGTTAAATGGCGTCAGCCATCATAAAATGGAGCCCAGCTTCCCAGTCCAGCTTCCCAGTCCAGCTTCCCAGCCCAGCTTCCCAGCCCAGCTTCCCAGTCCAGTTTCCCAGTCCAGCTTCCCAGTCCAGCTTCCCAGCCCAGCTATCTCAAATGGCACCCTATTCCCTATGTAGTGCACTAGATCCCTATGTGCTCTGGTCTAAAGTAGTGCACTATATAGGGAATATGGTGCCATAGGGCTCTGGTCTAAAGTAGTGCACTATATAGGGAATAGGGCTCTGGTCTATAGTAGTGCACTATATAGGGAATAGGGCTCTGGTCTATAGTAGTGCACTATATAGGGAATAGGGCTCTGGTCTATAGTAGTGCACTATATAGGGAATAGGGCTCTGGTCTATAGTAGTGCACTATATAGGGAATAGGGTGCCATTTGGGATGCATTCAGAAAGTGAGACAGGGACTAAAAGATAACCTTTTCATATGTGCTTATGTTCTTAACTTAAGTCTCCACCTGAAATATATAAATGCTAGAATATATAAATAAAAACCTTAGCTAGCTGACTTTTCCAAGCACTGACATTAAAAGTTGGTCCAATTTCCCGCTCCTCATCCCAGGAATTCACCTTCCTTTGTTCTCCTAATCCCTGGGAGGAACTTCTGAGTCTGAAAGTTCCTCCTATCTGGCTGGTTTAGAGAAATGATCTTCCCTGCTCCCTCTACCTACCTCCCTCTATCCCTCTCTCTACCCCTCCCTCTATCCCTCTCTCTACCCCTCTCTCTACCCCTCTCTCTACCCCTCCCTCTATCCCTCTCTCTACCCCTCCCTCTATCCCTCTCTCTACCCCTCTCTCTACCCCTCTCTCTACCCCTCTCTCTACCCCTCTCTCTACCCCTCTCTCTATCCCTCTCTCTACCCCTCTCTCTATTCCTCTCTCTATCCCTCTCTATCCCCCTCTCCTTACCCTCTCTCTATCCCTCTCCCTCTCTCTCTATCCCTCTCTCCTTATCCCTCTCCTTCTCTCTATCCCTCTCTCTATCCCTCTCTCCATCCCTCTCTCCTTACCCTCTCTCTATTCCTCTCTCCTTACCCTCTCTCTATCCCTCTCTCCTTACCCTCTCTCTATCCCTCTCTCCTTACCCTCTCTCTATCCCTCTCTCTATCCCTCTCTCCATCCCTCTCTCCTTACCCTCTCTCTATTCCTCTCTCCTTACCCTCTCTCTATCCCTCTCTCCTTACCCTCTCTCTATCCCTCTCTCCTTACCCTCTCTCTATCCCTCCCTCTATCCCTCTCTCTATTCCTCTCTCTACCTCCCTCCCTCTATCCCTCTCTCTATTCCTCTCTCTACCTCCCTCCCTCTATCCCTCTCTCTATCCCTCTCTCTACCTACCTCCCCTCTATCCCTCTCTCTATTCCTCTCTCTACCTACCTCCCTCTATCCCTCTCTCTATTCCTCTCTCTACCTACCTCCCTCTATCCCTCTCTCTATTCCTCTCTCCTTACGCTCTCTCTACCTAACTCCCTCTATCCCTCCCTCTATCCCTCCCTCTATCCCTCACTCTATCACTCACTCTATCCCTCTCTCTATCCCTCTCTCATTACCCTCTCTCTACCTACCTCCCTCTATCCCTCTCTCCTTACCCTCTCTCCTTACCCTCTCTCTACCTCTATCTCTCTCTCTCCACCTACCTCTCTCTATCCCTCTCTCTATCCCTCTCTCCTTACCCTCTCTCTATCCCTCTCTCCTTACCCTCTCTCTATCCCTCTCTCCTTCCTTACCCTTACCCTCTCTATCTACTATCTCTCTCTCTCTCTCTCTCTCCACCTACCTCTCTCTATCCCTCTCTCTATCCCTCTCTCCTCTATCTCTCTCTCTCTCTCCACCTACTTCTCTATCCCTCTCTCTATCCCTCTCTCTATCTCTCTCAGCTATCTCTATCTCTCTATCTCTATCTCTCTCTCCACCTCTATCCCTCTCTCTATCCTCTCTCTATCCCTCTCTCTTACCTCTATCTCTCTCTCTCTCTCCCTCCCCTACCTCTCTCTATCTCTCTACCTCTCTATCTCTCTCCTTACCCTCTCTCTATCTCCACCCTATCCTCTCTCCTTACCCTCTCTATCCCTCTCTCCTCTATCCCTCTCTCCTTACCCTCTCTCTATCCCTCCCTCTCTACCTACCTCTCTCTATCCCTCTCTTACCCTCTATCCCTCTCTCCTTACCTTATCCCTCTCTCTATCCCTCTATCCTTACCCTCTCTCTATCTATCCCTCTCTCTATCCCTCTCTCCTTACCCTCTCTCTACCCTCTCTCTCTCTCTCCCCCTATCTACCTATCTCTCTCTATCCCTCTCTCTATCCCTCTCTCCTTACCCTCTCTCCTTACCCTCTCTCTACCTCTATCTCTCTCTATCCCTCTCTCTATACCTCTCTCTATCCCTCCCTCTCTACCTCTCTCTATCCCTCTCTCCTTACACCTCTCTCTATCCCTCTCTCCTTACCCTATCTCTATCCCTCTCTCTATCCCTCTCTCTATCTCTCTCTCCTTACCCTCTATCTATCCCTCTCTCCTATCTCTCTCCTAACCCTCTCTCTATCCCTGTCTCCTTACCCTCTCTCTATCCCTCTCTCCTTACCCTCTCTCTATCCCTCTCTCTATCCCTCCCTCTCTACCTCTCTCTATCCCTCTCTCCTTACCCTCTCTCTATCCCTCTCTCCTTACCCTCTCTCTATCCCTCTCTCTATTCCTCTCTCCTTACCCTCTCTATCCCTCTCTCTTACCCTCTCTCTATCTCTCTCTCCTTACCCTCTCTCTATCTCTCTCTCCTTACCCTCTATCTATCCCTCTCTCCTATCTCTCTCTCCTTACCCTCTCTCTATCCCTCTCTCCTTACCCTCTCTCTATCCCTCTCTCCTTACCCTCTCTCTATCCCTATCTCCTTACCCTCTCTCTATCCCTCTCTCCTATCTCTCTCTCCTTACCCTCTCTCTATCCCTCTCTCCTTTCTCTCTCTCCTTACCCTCTCTCTATCCCTCTCTCCTTACCCTCTCTCTATCCCTCTCTCCTCTACCTCCCTCTACCCCCCTCCCAGGCTCTCTCTTCTTCTCTCCTCTTATCACACATCCACCTTGAGTTCTTTCAAAGACCAATAAAATGTCTGAACATTTGTAGTGCATTTTATCCACGAAGAAATATAAAATGAATATCATATCTTCCTCACTTCTTTTATAAATAATTTATTTTGAACTCTGTTTTGTTTTGATAAACCTTACCCCTGGCCATCATTCAGCTATAATACTATACATCTGATAAACATTACCTCTGGCCATCATTCAGCTATAATACTATACATCTTCATCTGATAAACATTACCCCTGGCCATCATTCAGCTATAATACTATACATCTGATAAACTTCATCTTCAGATAAACATTCTGATAAACCCCTGGCCATCATTCAGCTATAATACTATACATCTGATAAACATTACCCCTGGCTATAATATTCAGCTATAATACTATATACATCTGATAAACATTACCCCTGGTCATAAACATTACCCCTGGTCATCATTCAGCTATAATACTATACATCTTCAGCTATAAACATTACCCCTGGTCATCATTCAGCTATAATACTATACATCTGATAAACATTACCCCTGGCCATCATTCAGCTATAATACTATACATCTGATAAACATTACCCCTGGCCATCATTCAGCTATAATACTATACATCTGATAAACATTACCCCTGGTCATCATTCAGCTATAATACTATACATCTGATAAACATTACCCCTGGCCATCATTCAGCTATAATACTATACATCTGATAAACATTACCCCTGGCCATCATTCAGCTATAATACTATACATCTGATAAACATTACCCCTGGTCATCATTCAGCTATAATACTATACATCTGATAAACATTACCCCTGGTCATCATTCAGCTATAATACTATACATCTGATAAACATTACCCCTGGCCATCATTCAGCTATAATACTATAAACATCTTGGCATCATTCAGATAAACATTACCCTGGTAAACATCATTCAGCTATAATACTATACATCTGATAAACATTACCCCTGGCCATCATTCAGCTATAATACTATACATCTTCATCTGATAAACATTACCCCTGGCCATCATTCAGCTATAATACTATACATCTTCATCTGATAAACATTACCCCTGGCCATCATTCAGCTATAATACTATACATCTGATAAACATTACCCCTGGCCATCATTCAGCTATAATACTATACATCTGATAAACATTACCCCTGGCTATCATTCAGCTATAATACTATACATCTGATAAACATTACCCCTGGCCATCATTCAGCTATAATACTATACATCTGATAAACATTACCCCTGGCTATCATTCAGCTATAATACTATACATCTGATAAACATTACCCCTGGCCATCATTCAGCTATAATACTATACATCTGATAAACATTACCCCTGGTCATCATTCAGCTATTCAATACTATACATCTGATAAACATTACCCTATACATCTGGCTATCATTCAGCTATAATACTATACATCTGATAAACATTACCCCTGGCCATCATTCAGCTATAATACTATACATCTGATAAACATTACCCCTGGTCATCATTCAGCTATAATACTATACATCTGATAAACATTACCCCTGGCCATCATTCAGCTATAATACTATACATCTGATAAACATTACCCCTGGTCATCATTCAGCTATAATACTATACATCTGATAAACATTACCCCTGGCATCATTCAGCTATAATACTATACATCTGATAAACATTACCCCTGGCTATCATTCAGCTATAATACTATACATCTGATAAACATTACCCCTGGCCATCATTCAGCTATAATACTATACATCTGATAAACATTACCTCTGGCCATCATTCAGCTATAATACTATACATCTTCATCTGATAAACATTACCCCTGGCCATCATTCAGCTATAATACTATACATCTTCATCTGATAAACATTACCCCTGGCCATCATTCAGCTATAATACTATACATCTGATAAACATTACCCCTGGTCATCATTCAGCTATAATACTATATGCATCTGATAAACATCTGATAAACATTACCCCTGGTCATCATTCAGCTATAATACTATACATCTGATAAACATTACCCCTGGCCATCATTCAGCTATAATACTATACATCTGATAAACATTACCCCTGGCCATCATTCAGCTATAATACTATACATCTGATAAACATTACCCCTGGCCATCATTCAGCTATAATACTATACATCTGATAAACATTACCCCTGGTCATCATTCAGCTATAATACTATACATCTGATAAACATTACCCCTGGTCATCATTCAGCTATAATACTATACATCTGATAAACATTACCCCTGGTCATCATTCAGCTATAATACTATACATCTGATAAACATTACCCCTGGCCATCATTCAGCTATAATACTATACATCTGATAAACATTACCCCTGATCATCATTCAGCTATAATACTATACATCTGATAAACATTACCCCTGGTCATCATTCAGCTATAATACTATACATCTGATAAACATTACCCATTCAGCTGATAAACATCATCATTCAGCTATAATACTATACATCTGATAAACATTACCCCTGGTCATCATTCAGCTATAATACTATACATCTGATAAACATTACCCCTGGTCATCATTCAGCTATAATACTATACATCTGATAAACATTACCCCTGGTCATCATTCAGCTATAATACTATACATCTGATAAACATTACCCCTGGTCATCATTCAGCTATAATACTATACATCTGATAAACATTACCCCTGGTCATCATTCAGCTATAATACTATACATCTGATAAACATTACCCCTGGTCATCATTCAGCTATAATACTATACATCTGATAAACATTACCCCTGGTCATCATTCAGCTATAATACTATACATCTGATAAACATTACCCCTGGTCATCATTCAGCTATAATACTATACATCTGATAAACATTAAACCCCTGCTATAATACTATACATCTGATCATCATTCAGCTATAATACTATACATCTGATAAACATTACCCCTGGCCATCATTCAGCTATAATACTATACATCTGATAAACATTACCCCTGGTCATCATTCAGCTATAATACTATACATCTGATAAACATTACCCCTGGCCATCATTCAGCTATAATACTATACATCTGATAAACATTACCCCTGGTCATCATTCAGCTATAATACTATACACCTGATAAACATTACACCTGATCATCATTCAGCTATAATACTATACATCTGATAAACATTACCCCTGGTCAACATTCAGCTATAATACTATACATCTTCATCTGATAAACATTACCCCTGATCATCATTCAGCTATAATACTATACATCTGATAAACATTACCCCTGATCATCATTCAGCTATAATACTATACATCTGATAAACATTACCCCTGGTCATCATTCAGCTATAATACTATACATCTGATAAACATTACCCCTGGTCATCATTCAGCTATAATACTATACATCTGATAAACATTACCCCTGGTCATCATTCAGCTATAATACTATACATCTGATAAACATTACCCCTGGCCATCATTCAGCTATAATACTATACATCTGATAAACATTACCCCTGGTCATCATTCAGCTATAATACTATACATCTGATAAACATTACCCCTGGCCATCATTTGTTCAGAACAGTAACCTGAAGACAATAGATATACATGTTCCACCTGCTGTCCTGTCAGTCTAGATCGGGATTTGACACGTTGAGAGATGTCAGTGTCTTTCTCTCGCCTTGACATATCAGGACTGGGGTGCTAGCGAGAAGTACTCCTGTGTCTGATGTTTGTGTGTGTGTGTGTGTGTGTGTGGGGGGGGGGGGGGGCAGCTGTCTTCTGTGGCAGGTTAGTTGAAGGCATAATGGGTTGGAAGCAACACTGTTCTCTCTCCCTCATGGAGATGATTGCTAGGAGACGCTTGGTTTCAGACCAGACCCTACGGCCCCTGTAGCCTCTTCCTCAGCTACTACTGCTGATCTCACACACACACACACACACAAAACACACACAAATTACCTTAACTAATGCCTGTGATCCTGCCAGACTCTGACGCCAATATCTGGCTCCAAATCCAGGATCAGTGACTGGCTCCAAATCCAGGAGGAGTGACAGTCACTCCTCCTGGATTTGGAGCCAGTCACTGATCCTGGATTTGGAGCCAGTCACTCCTCCTGGATTTGGAGCCAGTCACTCCTCTTGGAGCCAGTCACTCCTCCTGGATTTGGAGCCAGTCACTCCTCCTGGATTTGGAGCCAGTCACTGATCCTGGATTTGGAGCCAGTCACTCCTCTTGGAGCCAGTCACTCCTCCTGGATTTGGAGCCAGTCACTGATCCTGGATTTGGAGCCAGTCACTCCTCCTGGATTTGGAGCCAGTCACTCCTCTTTGGAGCCAGTCACTCCTCCTGGATTTGGAGCCAGTCACTCCTCCTGGATTTGGAGCCAGTCACTCCTCCTGGATTTGGAGCCAGTCACTCCTCTTGGAGCCAGTCACTGATCCTGGATTTGGAGCCAGTCACTCCTCCTGGAGCCAGTCACTCCTTTGGAGCCAGTCACTCCTCTTGAGCCAGTCACTCCTCCTGGATTTGGAGCCAGTCACTCCTCCTGGATTTGGAGCCAGTCACTCCTCCTGGATTTGGAGCCAGTCACTCCTCTTGGAGCCAGTCACTCCTCTTGGAGCCAGTCACTTGGAGGACCAAATGATCATATCATGTCCTGGACATGCTAAATGATTTTGGATATCATGTCCTGGACATGCTAAATGATGTGGTTGGATATCATATCCTGGACATGCTAAATGATGTGGTTGGATTCATGGACATGCTAAATGATGTGGTTGGATATCATGTCCTGGACATGCTAAATGATGTGGTTGGATATCATATCCTGGACATGCTAAATGATGTGGTTGGATATCATGTCCTGGACATGCTAAATGATGTGGTTGGATATCATGTCCTGGACATGCTAAATGATGTGGTTGGATATCATGTCCTGGACATGCTAAATGATGTGGTTGGATATCATATCCTGGACATGCTAAATGATGTGGTTGGATATCATATCCTGGACATGCTAAATGATGTGGTTGGATATCATATCCTGGACATGCTAAATGATGTGGTTGGATATCATATCCTGGACATGCTAAATGATGTGGTTGGATATCATATCCTGGACATGCTAAATGATGTGGTTGGATATCATGTCCTGGACATGCTAAATGATGTGGTTGGATATCATATCCTGGACATGCTAAATGATGTGGTTGGATATCATATCCTGGACATGCTAAATGATGTGGTTGGATATCATATCCTGGACATGCTAAATGATGTGGTTGGATATCATATCCTGGACATGCTAAATGCTAAATTATGTTTCTTTGATATAATGAAAGCATTGTGAATTCATGCCTTACTTCACTATAGTATCTAATGTAGAGTGAACACACACACCTGTGTACTGAACCATAAGTCATTTATAATGGTGTTGAATGGCTGTTCTACAGGACTCTACCCAACACACACCTCACATGTCCCCGCTACCCAACACACACCTGTGTACTGAACCATAAGTCATTTATAATGGTGTTGAATGGCTGTTCTACAGGACTCTACCCAACACACACCTCACATGTCCCCGCTACCCAACACACACCCCTCACATGTCCCCGCTGCCCAACACACACCTCACAATAATTCCCAGACCGGAGCACACACACACGCACACAGTAAAGCTTTGTGTTTCCTCAGCCTCTAGCCAGCATCACACAGTAAAACTCCTGATCTAATCTAGACTGATCCATATGCATGAGCCCACATCAGAGAGCACACACACACACACACACACACACACACACAGGTCTGAGGTGAATAACAGTGAGAACCTGCTTGGAGAGATGAGATCGTATCGGTTTCTTATGTTTCTACATTGTGTGAATGCATAAACCCTAGAAATCCACTATTATATTTCTGTGGTGTAATCTTCAGCTGAGTCCAGGTCTCTGTGGTGTAATCTTCAGCTGAGCCTGTGTGTCTGTGCTGTAATCTTCAGCTGAGTCCAGGTCTCTGTGCTGTAATCTTTAGCTGAGTCCAGGTCTCTGTGGTGTAATCTTCAGCTGAGCCTGTGCTGAGTCCAGGTCTCTGTGGTGTAATCTTCAGCTGAGTCCAGGTCTCTGTGCTGTAATCTTCAGCTGAGTCCAGGTCTCTGTGGTGTAATCTTCAGCTGAGTCCAGGTCTCTGTGCTGTAATCTTCAGCTGAGTCCAGGTCTCTGTGCTGTAATCTTCAGCTGAGTCCAGGTTTCTGAGGTGTAATCTTCAGCTGAGCCTGTGTGTCTGAGGTGTAATCTTCAACTGAGCCTGTGTGTCTCTGGTGTAATCTTCAGCTGAGCCTGTGTGTATGTGGTGTAATCTTCAGCTGAGTCCAGGTCTCTGTGGTGTAATCTTCAGCTGAGCCTGTCCCAAGTCTGGCTGTGAATCTTGCCATGCTGAGCCTGTGTCACCTCTGTCTCTTTAATCTTCCTCAGCTGAGTCCAGGTCTCTGTGGTGTAATCTTCAGCTGAGTCCAGGTCTCTGTGCTGTAATCTTCAGCTGAGTCCAGGTTTCTGAGGTGTAATCTTCAGCTGAGCCTGTGTGTCTGTGGTGTAATCTTCAGCTGAGCCTGTGTGTATGTGGTGTAATCTTCAGCTGAGCCTGTGTGTATGTGGTGTAATCTTGAGTTGAGTGGTGTAATCTTGAAAGCCTCCTCTCCTACCCAGCCTCCCGAGACAATTCTCTCCCAAGCGGCTGTGATACCTAGGCTACTGCCATGGCGTGCTGCACTGCTTGGCCCTCACCTCCCGGTCTCTTTCAGACCACCCAGGCCTGCCTGCCATTAGGGCCCCCCCTTAAATACGGCTGTGGTACCCCCCACGTGCCCCCTTCTTCCCCGGGCGGCGCTCACCTCCGGCACACACTGAGTTCTCTGATTAGAATGTTATCTTTAGCCTGTGGACTTGTGTGGACCTTTACTCTGGAACTTGCTGCATTTAGATTTGCATGACTTATTACATTTATTGTTACTTATTGTATTTTAGACCTTTTTTGTGATTAGTGTGTAACCTCATTGGCCTAATATTTTAGAAAACTTTTTATGTTTATTTCTCACGTTGATTGATTGGATACAAACAAACATATTGCTGTTTCTATTGTTGCTATTGTCTACTCTACTCTTAAAGACTATGGGTCTGTGAATCCAAATGTTGTCTAGACTTGCCATTAGTTGTGCTTCTTCTACTGTTAGGAAATGTGCAGTCTAACCCAGGTCCGGACATTTCCGCCCCATCTAAATTAAAAAGTCAGAAATATCTGAAAGTTTCTGCGCCTCAATGTAAGAATTCTTCTTCCCAAACTTGATTTTCTAGATATTTGGATCAAAACTGCAGACCCAGATGTATTTATGCTTTCTGAAATTTGGCAACAACAAAAAATGTATCACTGACAATCCACTGTCGTGGTTAAAATGTTTTTTTGGGGGTCAGATCCTAAATCTAAGGGCGGTGGTGTTACTATATACATACAAGACACATTCTCTGCCACCATACTGACAGCTGTTACCAAACCCAGGCGATGTAAATATCTGTCTGAATATAAATCTCTGTTCATCCTTAAATCTGGTTGTCTCCTGTCTGACCCCAATCTGCCTCTGCCTGTCTGGATTGTATTTTACTATTATTATCCCAGGATGTTAAATCTGAACCTAGACTGGTTGACATCCAACTCTGATCAACTCAACAAACTTACTGAGTGTTAACAAGGTTTAACTCCGTTCGTTTACTTTTTTAGATTTGTGTTTATTGTTGTGTTAGATTTCACGACACAAGGTGAGACACAAGAGGCAGATGGTCGGAGTCTTACAATGTTTATTAATCCAAAGGGGTAGTCAAGAGAATGGTCGTGGACAGGGAAAAAGGTCAAAACCAGATCAGAGTCCAGGAGGTACAGAGTGGCAAGTGGTCAAGGCAGGCAGGTACAGAGTCCAGAACGGGCAAGGTTCAAAACCGGGAGGACTAGAAAAAGGAGGATGCAAAAAGCAGGAGAACGGGAAAAACGCTGGTTGACTTGGAAACATACAAGACGAACTGACACAGAGAGACAGGAAACACAGAGATACATACACTGGGAAAAACAAGTGACACATGGAGGGGGTGGAGACAATCACAAGGACAGGTGAAACAGATCAGGGCATGACAGTTAGATACCACTGCACTGTTGGAGATAGGAACACAAGCATTTAGTTAGATATTACTGCACTGTTGGAGATAGGAACACAAGCATTTAGTTAGATATTACTGTTGGAGCTAGGAACACAAGCATTTAGTTAGATATTACTGCACTGTTGGAGATAGGAACACAAGCATTTAGTTAGATATTACTGCACTGTTGGAGATAGGAACACAAGCATTTAGTTAGATATTACTGCACTGTTGGAGATAGGAACACAAGCATTTAGTTAGATATTACTGTTGGAGCTAGGAACACAAGCATTTAGTTAGATATTACTGCACTGTTGGAGATAGGAACACAAGCATTTAGTTAGATATTACTGCACTGTTGGAGCTAGGAACACAAGCATTTAGTTAGATATTACTGCAGTGTTGGAGATAGGAACACAAGCATTTAGTTAGATATTACTGTTGGAGCTAGGAACACAAGCATTTAGTTAGATATTACTGCACTGTTGGAGATAGGAACACAAGCATTTAGTTAGATATTACTGCACTGTTGGAGATAGGAACACAAGCATTTAGTTAGATATTACTGCACTGTTGGAGATAGGAACACAAGCATTTAGTTAGATATTACTGTTGGAGCTAGGAACACAAGCATTTAGTTAGATATTACTGCACTGTTGGAGATAGGAACACAAGCATTTAGTTAGATATTACTGCACTGTTGGAGATAGGAACACAAGCATTTAGTTAGATATTACTGCACTGTTGGAGATAGGAACACAAGCATTTAGTTAGATATTACTGCACTGTTGGAGATAGGAACACAAGCATTTAGTTAGATATTACTGTTGGAGCTAGGAACACAAGCATTTAGTTAGATATTACTGTTGGAGCTGGGAACACAAGCATTTAGTTAGATATTACTGTTGGAGCTAGGAACACAAGCATTTAGTTAGATATTACTGTTGGAGCTAGGAACACAATCATTTAGTTAGATATTACTGTTGGAGCTAGGAACACAAGCATTTAGTTAGATATTACTGTTGGAGCTAGGAACACAAGCATTTAGTTAGGTATTACTGTTGGAGCTAGGAACACAAGCATTTAGTTAGATACTACTGTTGGAGCTAGAAACCCAAGCATTTAGTTAGGTATTACTGCACTGTTGGAGCTAGGAACACAAGCATTTAGTTAGATACTACTGCACTGTTGGAGATAGGAACACAAGCATTTAGTTAGATACTACTGTTGGAGCTAGAAACCCAAGCATTTAGTTAGATATTACTGCACTGTTGGAGCTAGAAACACAAGCATTTAGTTAGATACTACTGTTGGAGCTAGAAACCCAAGCATTTAGTTAGATATTACTGCACTGTTGGAGCTAGGAACACAAGCATTTAGTTAGATATTACTGCACTGTTGGAGATAGGAACACAAGCATTTAGTTAGATATTACTGCACTGTTGGAGCTAGGAACACAAGCATTTAGTTAGATATTACTGCACTGTTGGAGATAGGAACACAAGCATTTAGTTAGGTATTACTGCACTGTTGGAGCTAGGAACACAAGCATTTAGTTAGATACTACTGCACTGTTGGAGATAGGAACACAAGCATTTAGTTAGATACTACTGCACTGTTGGAGATAGGAACACAAGCATTTAGTTAGATATTACTGCACTGTTGGAGCTAGGAACACAAGCATTTAGTTAGATATTACTGTTGGAGCTAGGAACACAAGCATTTAGTTAGATACTACCGCACTGTTGGAGATAGGAACACAAGCATTTAGTTAGATATTACTGCACTGTTGGAGCTAGGAACACAAGCATTTAGTTAGATATTACTGTTGGAGCTAGGAACACAAGCATTTAGTTAGATATTACTGTTGGAGCTGGGAACACAAGCATTTAGTTAGATATTACTGTTGGAGCTAGGAACACAAGCATTTAGTTAGATATTACTGTTGGAGCTAGGAACACAAGCATTTAGTTAGATATTACTGTTGGAGCTAGGAACACAAGCATTTAGTTAGATATTACTGTTGGAGCTAGGAACACAAGCATTTAGTTAGATACTACTGTTGGAGCTAGGAACACAAGCATTTAGTTAGATATTACTGTTGGAGCTAGGAACACAAGCATTTAGTTAGATATTACTGTTGGAGCTGGGAACACAAGCATTTAGTTAGATATTACTGTTGGAGCTGGGAACACAAGCATTTAGTTAGATATTACTGTTGGAGCTAGGAACACAAGCATTTAGTTAGATACTACTGTTGGAGCTAGGAACACAAGCATTTAGTTAGATATTACTGTTGGAGCTAGGAACACAAGCATTTAGTTAGATATTACTGTTGGAGCTAGGAACACAAGCATTTAGTTAGATATCACTGTTGGAGCTAGGAACACAAGCATTTAGTTAGATACAACTGCACTGTTGGAGCTAGGAACACAAGCATTTAGTTAGATACTACTGTTGGAGCTGGGAACACAAGCATTTAGTTAGATATTACTGTACTGTTGGAGCTAGGAACACAAGCATTTAGTTAGATATTACTGTTGGAGCTAGGAACATAAGCATTTCGTTAGATATTACTGTTGGAGCTAGGAACACAAGCATTTAGTTAGATATTACTGTTGGAGCTAGGAACACAAGCATTTAGTTAGATATTACTGCACTGTTGGAGATAGGAACACAAGCATTTAGTTAGATATTACTGCACTGTTGGAGATAGGAACACAAGCATTTAGTTAGATATTACTGTTGGAGCTAGGAACACAAGCATTTAGTTAGATATTACTGTTGGAGCTGGGAACACAAGCATTTAGTTAGATATTACTGTTGGAGCTAGGAACACAAGCATTTAGTTAGATATTACTGTTGGAGCTAGGAACACAATCATTTAGTTAGATATTACTGTTGGAGCTAGAACACAAGCATTTAGTTAGATATTACTGTTGGAGCTAGGAACACAAGCATTTAGTTAGATATTACTGTTGGAGCTAGGAACACAAGCATTTAGTTAGATACTACTGTTGGAGCTAGAAACACAAGCATTTAGTTAGATATTACTGCACTGTTGGAGCTAGGAACACAAGCATTTAGTTAGATACTACTGCACTGTTGGAGCTAGGAACACAAGCATTTAGTTAGATACTACTGTTGGAGCTAGAAACACAAGCATTTAGTTAGATATTACTGCACTGTTGGAGCTAGAAACACAAGCATTTAGTTAGATACTACTGTTGGAGCTAGAAACCCAAGCATTTAGTTAGATATTACTGCACTGTTGGAGCTAGGAACACAAGCATTTAGTTAGATTCTACTGCACTGTTGAAGCTAGGAACACAAGCATTTAGTTAGATATTACTGCACTGTTGGAGCTAGGAACACAAGCATTTAGTTAGATACTACTGCACTGTTGGAGGTAGGAACACAAGCATTTAGTTAGATTCTACTGCACTGTTGGAGCTAGGAACACAAGCATTTAGTTAGATATTACCGCACTGTTGGAGCTAGGAACACAGGCATTTAGTTAGATTCTACTGCACTGTTGAAGCTAGGAACACAAGCATTTAGTTAGATACTACTGCACTGTTGGAGCTAGGAACACACGCATTTAGTTAGATATTACTGTTGGAGCTAGGAACACAAGCATTTAGTTAGATATTACTGCACTGTTGGAGATAGGAACACAAGCATTTAGTTAGATATTACTGCACTGTTGGAGCTAGGAACACAAGCATTTAGTTAGATATTACTGTTGGAGCTAGGAACACAAGCATTTAGTTAGATATTACTGTTGGAGCTAGGGAACACAAGCATTTAGTTAGATATTACTGTTGGAGCTAGAACACAAGCATTTAGTTAGATATTACTGTTGGAGCTAGGAACACAAGCATTTAGTTAGATATTACTGTTGGAGCTAGGAACACAAGCATTTAGTTAGATATTACTGTTGGAGCTAGGAACACAAGCATTTAGTTAGATACTACTGTTGGAGCTAGGAACACAAGCATTTAGTTAGATATTACTGTTGGAGCTTAACACAATATTTAGCTAGATATTACTGTTGGAGCTGGGAACACAAGCATTTAGTTAGATATTACTGTTGGAGCTAGGAAGACAAGCATTTAGTAAGATATTACTGTTGGAGCTAGGAACACAAGCATTTAGTTAGATACTACTGTTGGAGCTGGGAACACAAGCATTTAGTTAGATATTACTGTTGGAGCTAGAAGCACAAGCATTTAGTTAGATATTACTGTTGGAGCTAGGAACACAAGCATTTAGTTAGATATTACTGTTGAAGCTAGAAACACAAGCATTTAGTTAGATACTACTGCACTGTTGGAGCTGGGAACACAAGCATTTAGTTAGATATTACTGTTGGAGCTAGGAACACAAGCATTATATATTACTGACTGTTGGAGCTAGGAACACAAGCATTTAGTTAGATATTACTGTTGGAGCTAGGAACACAAGCATTTAGTTAGATATTACTGTTGGAGCTAGGAACACAAGCATTTAGTTAGATATTACTGTTGGAGCTAGAAACACACGCATTTAGTTAGATATTACTGCACTGTTGGAGCTAGGAACACAAGCATTTAGTTAGATATTACTGACTGTTGGAGCTAGGAACACAAGCATTTAGTTAGATATTACTGTTGGAGCTAGGAACACAAGCATTTAGTTAGATATTACTGTTGGAGCTAACACAAGCATTTAGTTAGATATTACTGTTGGAGCTAGGAACACAAGCATTTAGTTAGATATTACTGTTGGAGCTAGGAACACAATCATTTAGTTAGATATTACTGTTGGAGCTAGGAACACAAGCATTTAGTTAGATATTACTGTTGGAGCTAGGAACACAAGCATTTAGTTAGATATTACTGTTGGAGCTAGTTTAGTTAGATACTACTGGGAGCTAGAAACACAAGCATTTAGTTAGATATTACTGCACTGTTGGAGCTAGGAACACAAGCATTTAGTTAGATATACTGCACTGTTGGAGCTAGGAACACAAGCATTTAGTTAGATACTACTGTTGGAGCTAGAAACACAAGCATTTAGTTAGATATTACTGCACTGTTGGAGCTAGAAACACAAGCATTTAGTTAGATACTACTGTTGGAGCTAGAAACACAAGCATTTAGTTAGATATTACTGTTGGAGCTAGGAACACAAGCATTTAGTTAGATATTACTGTTGGAGCTAGGAACACAAGCATTTAGTTAGATATTACTGCACTGTTGGAGCTAGGAACACAAGCATTTAGTTAGATATTACTGCACTGTTGGAGCTAGGAACACAAGCATTTAGTTAGATATTACTGCACTGTTGGAGCTAGGAACACAAGCATTTAGTTAGATATACTGCACTGTTGGAGCTAGGAACACAAGCATTTAGTTAGATATTACTGTGTGGAGCTAGGAACACAAGCATTTAGTTAGATATTACTGCACTGTTGGAGCTAGGAACACAAGCATTTAGTTAGATATTACTGTTGGAGCTAGGAACACAAGCATTTAGTTAGATATACTGCACTGTTGGAGCTAGGAACACAAGCATTTAGTTAGATATTACTGTGTTGGAGCTAGGAACACAAGCATTTAGTTAGATATTACTGTTGGAGCTAGGAACACAAGCATTTAGTTAGATATTACTGTTGGAGCTGGGAACACAAGCATTTAGTTAGATATTACTGTTGGAGCTAGGGAACACAAGCATTTAGTTAGATATTACTGTTGGAGCTAGGAACACAAGCATTTAGTTAGATATTACTGTTGGAGCTAGGAACACAAGCATTTAGTTAGATATTACTGTTGGAGCTAGGAACACAAGCATTTAGTTAGATATTACTGTTGGAGCTAGGAACACAAGCATTTAGTTAGATATTACTGTTGGAGCTAGGAACACAATCATTTAGTTAGATATTACTGTTGGAGCTGGGAACACAAGCATTTAGTTAGATATTACTGTTGGAGCTAGGAACACAAGCATTTAGTTAGATATTACTGTTGGAGCTAGGAACACAAGCATTTAGTTAGATATTACTGTTGGAGCTAGGAACACAAGCATTTAGTTAGATATTACTGTTGGAGCTAGGAACACAAGCATTTAGTTAGATATTACTGTTGGAGCTAGGAACACAAGCATTTAGTTAGATATCACTGTTGGAGCTAGGAACACAAGCATTTAGTTAGATACAACTGCACTGTTGGAGCTAGGAACACAAGCATTTAGTTAGATACTACTGTTGGAGCTAGGAACACAAGCATTTAGTTAGATATTACTGTACTGTTGGAGCTAGGAACACAAGCATTTAGTTAGATATTACTGTTGGAGCTAGGAACATAAGCATTTCGTTAGATATTACTGTTGGAGCTAGGAACACAAGCATTTAGTTAGATATTACTGTTGGAGCTAGGAACACAAGCATTTAGTTAGATATTACTACACTGTTGGAGCTGGGAACACAAGCATTTAGTTAGATATTACTGCACTGTTGGAGTTAGGAACACAAGCATTTAGTTAGATATTACTGTTGGAGCTAGGAACACAAGCATTTAGTTAGATATTACTGTTGGAGCTAGAAACACAAGCATTTAGTTAGATATTACTGTTGGAGCTGGGAACACAAGCATTTAGTTAGATACTACTGTACTGTTGGAGCTAGGAACACAAGCATTTAGTTAGATATCACTGCACTGTTGGAGCTGGGAGCACAAGCATTTAGTTAGATATTACTGTACTGTTGGAGCCAGGAACACAAGCATTTAGTTAGATACTACTGCACTGTTGGAGCTGGGAACACAAGCATTTAGTTAGATATTACTGTTGGAGCTAGGAACACAAGCATTTAGTTAGATATTACTATTGGAGCTAGAAACACAAGCATTTAGTTAGATATTACTGTTGGAGCTAGGAACACAAGCATTTAGTTAGATATTACTGTTGGAGCTAGAAACACAAGCATTTAGTTAGATATTACTGCACTGTTGGAGCTAGGAACACAAGCATTTAGTTAGATATTACTGTTGGAGCTAGAAACACAAGCATTTAGTTAGATATTACTGTTGGAGCTAGGAACACAAGCATTTAGTTAGATATTACTGTTGGAGCTAGAAACACAAGCATTTAGTTAGATATTACTGCACTGTTGGAGCTAGGAACACAAGCATTTAGTTAGATATTACTGTTGGAGCTAGGAACACAAGCATTTAGTTAGATATTACTGCACTGTTGGAGCTAGAAACACAAGCATTTAGTTAGATATTACTGTTGGAGCTAGGAACACAAGCATTTAGTTAGATATTACTGCACTGTTGGAGCTAGGAACACAAGCATTTAGTTAGATATTACTGTTGGAGCTAGGAACACAAGCATTTAGTTAGATATTACTGTTGGAGCTAGGAACACAAGCATTTAGTTAGATATTACTGTTGGAGCTAACACAAGCAAGTTAGATACACAGGAACACAAGCATTTAGTTAGATATTACTGTTGGAGCTAGGAACACAAGCATTTAGTTAGATACTACTGTACTGTTGGAGCTAGGAACACAAGCATTTAGTTAGATATTACTGTACTGTTGGAGCTAGAAACACAAGCATTTAGTTAGATATTACTGTTGGAGCTAGGAACACAAGCATTTAGTTAGATATACTGTTGGAGCTAGGAACACAAGCATTTAGTTAGATATTACTGTTGGAGCTAGAAACACAAGCATTTAGTTAGATATTACTGTTGGAGCTAGAAACACAGGCATTTAGTTAGATATTACTGTTGGAGCTAGGAACACAGGCATTTAGTTAGATATTACTGTTGGAGCTAGGAACACAGGCATTTAGTTAGATATTACTGTTGGAGCTAGAAACACAAGCATTTAGTTAGATATTACTGTTGGAGCTAGAAACACAGGCATTTAGTTAGATATTACTGTTGGAGCTAGGAACACAGGCATTTAGTTAGATATTACTGTTGGAGCTGGAACACAGGCATTTAGTTAGATATTACTGTTGGAGCTAGGAACACAGGCATTTAGTTAGATATTACTGTTGGAGCTAGAAACACAATCATTTAGTTAGATATTACTGTTGGAGCTAGAAACACAAGCATTTAGTTAGATATTACTGTTGGAGCTAGGAACACAAGCATTTAGTTAGATATTACTGCACTGTTGGAGCTAGGAACACAAGCATTTAGTTAGATATTACTGTTGGAGCTAGGAACACAAGCATTTAGTTAGATATTACTGTTGGAGCTAGGAACACAAGCATTTAGTTAGATATTACTGTTGGAGCTAGAAACACAAGCATTTAGTTAGATATTACTGTTGGAGCTAGGAACACAAGCATTTAGTTAGATATTACTGTTGGAGCTAGAAACACAAGCATTTAGTTAGATATTACTGTTGGAGCTAGGAACACAAGCATTTAGTTAGATATTACTGTTGGAGCTAGAAACACAAGCATTTAGTTAGATACTACTGTTGGAGCTGGGAACACAAGCATTTAGTTAGATATTACTGTTGGAGCTAGAAACACAAGCATTTAGTTAGATATTACTGTTGGAGCTAGGAACACAAGCATTTAGTTAGATATTACTGTTGAAGCTAGAAACACAAGCATTTAGTTAGATATTACTGTACTGTTGGAGCTAGAAACACAAGCATTTAGTTAGATATTACTGTTGGAGCTAGGAACACAAGCATTTAGTTAGATATTACTGCACTGTTGGAGCTAGAAACACAAGCATTTAGTTAGATATTACTGTTGGAGCTAGGAACACAAGCATTTAGTTAGATATTACTGCACTGTTGGAGATAGGAACACAAGCATTTAGTTAGATATTACTGTTGGAGCTGGGAACACAAGCATTCAGTTAGATACTACTGTTGGAGCTAGGAACATAAGCATTTAGTTAGATATTACTGTTGGAGCTGGGAACACAAGCATTTAGTTAGATACTACTGTACTGTTGGAGCTAGGAACACAAGCATTTAGTTAGATATTACTGTTGGAGCTGGGAACACAAGCATTTAGTTAGATACTACTGTACTGTTGGAGCTAGGAACACAAGCATTTAGTTAGATATTACTGTACTGTTGGAGCTAGGAACACAAGCATTTAGTTAGATATTACTGTTGGAGCTGGGAACACAAGCATTCAGTTAGATACTACTGTTGGAGCTAGGAACACAATAATTTAGTTAGATACTACTGTTGGAGCTAGGAACACAAGCATTTAGTTAGATATTACTGTTGGAGCTAGGAACACAAGCATTTAGTTAGATATTACTGTTGGAGCTAGGAACACAAGCATTTAGTTAGATATTACTGTTGGAGCTGGGAACACAAGCATTTAGTTAGATATTACTGTTGGAGCTAGAAACACAAGCATTTAGTTAGATATTACTGTTGGAGCTAGAAACACAAGCATTCAGTTAGATACTACTGTTGGAGCTAGGAACATAAGCATTTAGTTAGATATTACTGTTGGAGCTGGGAACACAAGCATTCAGTTAGATACTACTGTTGGAGCTAGGAACATAAGCATTTAGTTAGATATTACTGTTGGAGCTAGGAACACAATAATTTAGTTAGATACTACTGTTGGAGCTAGAAACACAAGCATTTAGTTAGATATTACTGTTGGAGCTAGAAACACAAGCATTTAGTTAGATATTACTGCACTGTTGGAGCTAGGAACACAAGCATTTAGTTAGATATTACTGTTGGAGCTAGGAACACAAGCATTTAGTTAGATATTACTGTTGGAGCTGGGAACACAAGCATTTAGTTAGATATTACTGTTGGAGCTAGAAACACAAGCATTTAGTTAGATATTACTGTTGGAGCTAGGAACACAAGCATTTAGTTAGATATTACTGCACTGTTGGAGCTAGGAACACAAGCATTTAGTTAGATATTACTGTTGGAGCTAGGAACACAAGCATTTAGTTAGATATTACTGCACTGTTGGAGCTAGAAACACAAGCATTTAGTTAGATACTACTGTTGGAGCTAGGAACATAAGCATTTAGTTAGATATTACTGTTGGAGCTAGGAACACAAGCATTTAGTTAGATACTACTGTTGGAGCTAGGAACACAAGCATTTAGTTAGGTATTACTGCACTGTTGGAGTTAGAAACACAAGCATTTAGTTAGATATTACTGTTGGAGCTAGGAACACAAGCATTTAGTTAGATATTACTGTTGGAGCTAGGAACACAAGCATTTAGTTAGGTATTACTGCACTGTTGGAGTTAGAAACACAAGCATTTAGTTAGATATTACTGTTGGAGCTAGGAACACAAGCATTTAGTTAGATACTACTGCACTGTTGGAGCTACGAACACAAGCATTAGATATTACTGACTATTGGAGCTAGAAACACAATAATTTAGTTAGATACTACTGTTGGAGCTAGGAACACAAGCATTTAGTTAGATACTACTGCACTGTTGGAGCTAGGAACACAATAATTTAGTTAGATATTACTGTTGGAGCTAGGAACACAAGCATTTAGTTAGATACTACTGCACTGTTGGAGCTAGGAACACAAGCATTTAGTTAGATATTACTGCACTGTTGGAGCTAGAAACACAAGCATTTAGTTAGATATTACTGTTGGAGCTAGGAACACAAGCATTTAGTTAGATACTACTGCACTGTTGGAGCTAGGAACACAAGCATTTAGTTAGATATTACTGCACTGTTGGAGCTAGAAACACAAGCATTTAGTTAGATACTACTGCACTGTTGGAGCTAGGAACACAAGCATTTAGTTAGATATTACTGTTGGAGCTAGGAACACAAGCATTTAGTTAGATATTACTGCACTGTTGGAGCTAGGAACACAAGCATTTAGTTAGATATTACTGCACTGTTGGAGCTAGGAACACAAGCATTTAGTTAGATATTACTGTTGGAGCTAGGAACACAAGCATTTAGTTAGATATTACTGCACTGTTGGAGCTAGGAACACAAGCATTTAGTTAGATATTACTGCACTGTTGGAGCTAGGAACACAAGCATTTAGTTAGATATTACTGCACTGTTGGAGCTGGGAACACAAGCATTTAGTTAGATATTACTGTACTGTTGGAGCTAGAAACACAAGCATTTAGTTAGGTATTACTGTTGGAGCTAGAAACACAAGCATTTAGTTAGATATTACTGCACTGTTGGAGCTAGAAACACAAGCATTTAGTTAGATATTACTGTACTGTTGGAGCTAGAAACACAAGCATTTAGTTAGATATTACTGCACTGTTGGAGCTAGAAACACAAGCATTTAGTTAGATATTACTGTTGGAGCTAGGAACACAAGCATTTAGTTAGATACTACTGCACTGTTGGAGCTAGGAACACAAGCATTTAGGTAGATATTACTGCACTGTTGGAGCTAGGAACACAAGCATTTAGTTAGATATTACTGTTGGAGCTAGGAACACAAGCATTTAGGTAGATATTACTGCACTGTTGGAGCTAGAAACACAAGCATTTAGCTACACCTGCAAAAACATCTGCTGAACATGTGTCATGACGTTGGCCTGGGGGGGTAGGTTTATGACAGTCATAAATACCTTTTCCCCCCTTTTTCCTCTCTCTACCCTACTGATGTTACATTTGCAAAAACCCCTTGGTTAACATAGAGATTCTCACATGTTCCTGAGGAATGTGATTGTCATTAGGACTTGATGCGTTGTTACATATGATAGATTTTTTGTCTATGTGACGCTGGTCTATGTCTGTAATTGTAGCGTGTCTACGACGGATCATTTGTTTATGTCTGTTGTTTATGGTTTGTCTGTTGTTATGTCTGATATTTGTCTGGAACATTGTTCTCCCCTGCTGCGGTCTTGGTTGGACCAGGTCTCTTGAAAAATAGATTTTATCTTAAGGAGACTTAACCTGGATAAATGAAGGTTAAACAAAACATAAATAAACTCTCTTTCAAATACGCTTTTACCTCAGAAATCATTAACTGACCATTTGGTATCTTTGTATTTAGAAGTACTGTGAACCTGTCATGTTACAGAGGATTATCATAAATTACACGCTTGTGACGTGTTGATCTCTTCTGCTTTCACCCTCTGGTCTAAGGTCATGTCACCATAGTGATCAGGCAGTGATAATTCCCATTGGTCTAATTATTACAGTTTGTGGGGATGAGAGAAGAGAGGGGAGAGAGGGATGAAGGGAGAGAGGGATGAGAGCAGAGAGGGATGAGAGCAGAGAGGGATGAGGGGAGAGAGGGATGAGGGGAGAGAGGGATGAGAGCAGAGAGGGATGAGAGCAGAGAGGGATGAGAGGAGAGAGGGTTGAGGGGAGAGAGGGATGAGAGCAGAGAGGGATTAGGGGAGAGAGAGGGATGAGGGGAGAGAGGGATGAGAGCAGAGAGGGATTAGGGGAGAGAGGGATGAGGGGAGAGAGGGATGATAGCAGAGAGGGATTAGGGGAGAGAGGGATTAGGGGGAGAGAGGGATGAGGGGAGAGAGGGATGAGTGGAGAGGGATTAGGGGAGAGAGGGATGAGAGCAGAGAGGGATTAGGGGAGAGAGGTTTGAGGGGAGAGAGGGGATGAGAGCAGAGAGGGATTAGGGAGAGAGAGGGATGAGGGGAGAGAGGGATGAGAGCAGAGAGGGATTAGGGGAGAGAGGGATGAGGGGAGAGAGGGATGATAGCAGAGAGGGATTAGGGGAGAGAGGGATTAGGGGAGAGAGGGATGAGGGGAGAGAGGGATGAGTGGAGAGGGATTAGGGGAGAGAGGGATGAGAGCAGAGAGGGATTAGGGGAGAGAGGGATGAGGGATGAGAGGGATGAGGGGAGAGAGGGATGAGAGCAGAGAGGGGTGAGGGGAGAGAGGGATGAGAACCGAGGGAATAGGGATGAGGAGAGAGAGGGATGAGGGGAGAGAGGGATGAGAACAGAGGGAATAGGGATGAGGAGAGAGGGATGAGGGGAGATAGGGATGAGGAGAGAGAGGGATGAGAGCAGAGAGGGATGAGGGGAGAGAGGGATGAGAGCAGAGAGGGAGAGAGGGATGAGAGCAGAGAGGGGTGAGGGGAAAGAGGAGAGAGAGGAATGAGACAGATGAGGGGTGAGGGAGAGAGGGGTGAGGGGGACCAGAGAGGAGAGAGGGGTGAAGGGAGAGAGGGGTGAGGGGAGAGAGGGGTGAAGGGAGAGAGGGGTGAAGGGAGAGAGATTACAGTTTCTTGAGACATAATTAAGTAAATGAATAACAATCATTTGGATCAGTGGAGTGGGGTGTAGAGAGGTAGAGCTTCTGAGTTCTGTAGTTACAACAGGTCCATCTCTACCTATCTATGTCAAACTGATCTATAGTTACAACAGGTCCATCTCTACCTATCTATGTCAAACTGATCTATAGTTACAACAGGTCCATCTCTACCTATCTATGTCAAACTGATCTATAGTTACAACAGGTCCATCTCTACCTATCTATGTCAAACTGATCTATAGTTACAACAGGTCCATCTCTACCTATCTATGTCAAACTGATCTATAGTTACAACAGGACCATCTCTACCTATCTATGTCAAACTGATCTATAGTTACAACAGGACCATCTCTACCTATCTATGTCAAACTGATCTATAGTTACAACAGGACCATCTCTACCTATCTATGTCAAACTGATCTATAGTTACAACAGGACCATCTCTACCTATCTATGTCAAACTGATCTATAGTTACAACAGGACCATCTCTACCTATCTATGTCAAACTGATCTATAGTTACAACAGGTCCATCTCTACCTATCTATGTCAAACTGATCTATAGTTACAACAGGACCATCTCTACCTATCTATGTCAAACTGATCTATAGTTACAACAGGACCATCTCTACCTATCTATGTCAAACTGATCTATAGTTACAACAGGACCATCTCTACCTATCTATGTCAAACTGATCTATAGTTACAACAGGTCCATCTCTACCTATCTATGTCAAACTGATCTATAGTTACAACAGGACCATCTCTACCTATCTATGTCAAACTGATCTATAGTTACAACAGGTCCATCTCTACCTATCTATGTCAAACTGATCTATAGTTACAACAGGTCCATCTCTACCTATCTATGTCAAACTGATCTATAGTTACAACAGGACCATCTCTACCTATCTATGTCAAACTGATCTATAGTTACAACAGGTCCATCTCTACCTATCTATGTCAAACTGATCTGTAGTTACAACAACCATCTGACAGAAAGAGAGATTGAACAGAAATGACAGACAGACCCGTGGACATTCACTTACCATCTAATTTAGAATCAATTCTACCAACACTATCTTGCCTGGACCCATCTGTCAACCCTTCTCCTCATCTCCCATTCCATCTGTCAACCTGTCTCCTCATCTCCCATTCCATCTGTCAACCTGTCTCCTCATCTCCCATTCCATCTGTCAACCTGTCTCCTCATCTCCCATTCCATCTGTCAACCTGTCTCCTCATCTCCCATTCCATCTGTCAACCTGTCTCCTCATCTCCCATTCCATCTGTCAACCTGTCTCCTCATCTCCCATTCCATCTGTCAACCTGTCTCCTCATCTCCCATTCCATCTGTCAACCTGTCTCCTCATCTCCCATTCCATCTGTCAACCTGTCTCCTCATCTCCCATTCCATCTGTCAACCTGTCTCCTCATCTCCCATTCCATCTGTCAACCTGTCTCCTCATCTCCCATTCCATCTGTCAACCTGTCTCCTCATCTCCCATTCCATCTGTCAACCCTTCTCCTCATCTCCCATTCCATCTGTCAACCTGTCTCCTCATCTCCCATTCCATCTGTCAACCCTTCTCCTCATCTCCCATTCCATCTGTCAACCTGTCTCCTCATCTCCCATTCCATCTGTCAACCTGTCTCCTCATCTCCCATTCCATCTGTCAACCTGTCTCCTCATCTCCCATTCCATCTGTCAACCTGTCTCCTCATCTCCCATTCCATCTGTCAACCTGTCTCCTCATCTCCCATTCCATCTGTCAACCTGTCTCCTCATCTCCCATTCCATCTGTCAACCTGTCTCCTCATCTCCCATTCCATCTGTCAACCTGTCTCCTCATCTCCCATTCCATCTGTCAACCCTTCTCCTCATCTCCCATTCCATCTGTCAACCTGTCTCCTCATCTCCCATTCCCTAGGCTAGGTAATGTGGTGTCTCAGAGATATAAGAGCAGTAAAGACATTTCAGTTTTTTTTTTAAACGGTCAGGAAAAACAGCACTTTATATTCCTGCAGGTGCCTTGCCGTTATGAGTCTGTGTGAGAGAGGAGGCAGAGCAGGGAACATATATTTAACAACCTGCTCATTGAGGCTGATGAGACTATTCCTCTCATACTGGCCCTCGGAAAAGAGGAGCTGGTTTTCCATAATGGTTCCAACCTTCATCTGTCAGGGACTGCTAAATGTACCGG